>NW_024081340.1:236819-402247 GCF_003009895.1 Hyaena hyaena
GTGCTCATCCCCAAAGTGCCCTCCTCCATGCCCATCCCCCCCTCCCCCCCACATCCATCAGTTCTCAGTTTTTGTCAGCATTCAAGAGTCTCTCATGGTTTGCCTAAAGAGGAAATTTTTAAAGCAACCATAAAAAATTGACCTCTTAGGGTGTTATGCTGAGTGAAATAAGTCAGGCAGAGAAGGACAGATAGCATATGTTTGCACGTATAGGAGGATTAGGAGGAAATAACAGAGGACAATGGGGGAGAAGAAGGGGGAAAAATAGTGGGGGAGAGGGAGGGAGGCAAACAATGAGAGACTCTTGAATGCTGAGAACAAACTGAGGATTGATGAGGTTGGGGGGAGGGAACAGGGAAGGGGGTGTTGGGCATGGAGGAGGGCACTTGTGGAGATGAGCACTGGGTGTTATATGGAAACCAACTTGACAATAAACTATTAAAAAATACAAAAATATTACATAAAAAATTGACCTCTCAAATAGAAGATTATAAAAAAAAAGATTCTGAGCTGACTTCTCAGAAACTATCAACGCCAAAAGACACTAGGATGACCTATTCAAAGAGCTGAAGAAAAATGCCTTAACCAAGAATTTTAAGTTCATTGAAGTTTTTCTTTAAAACTCGGGTTAGAGGTGTATGGGTGGCTCAGTCGTTTAAGCATCCAACTCTTGGTTTCGGCTCAGATCATAACCTCGTAGTCCTGAGATCAAGCCCCACATCAGGCTCTGATTTGACAGTGCAGAGCCTGCCTGAGATTCTCTCTCTCCCTTTCTCACTGCCCCTCCCCTACTTGCACTCATTCTCTTTCAAAATAAATAAAAAAATAAAACCATAGATTAAAAACCAAACAAATATCTCAGTCACTGCAAAGAAAGAAAGAAAGAAAGAAAGAAAGAAAGAAAGAAAGAAAGAAAGAAAGAAAGAAGAAAGAAAGAAACCCTTTGATAAACTCCAAAACCCAATCATAATTTTTAAGAAAGTCTTGGCAAAGTAAAGATAGTAGGTGATATCATTAATCACATACAGAAAATACTGTACATAATGAAGAACAGGTCTTGTTAAGAACACAGTTCTTTGTCATATTCCAAAATGGTTCTTTTTCCCTCCCTCTGCTGGAAACAACAGGAAATATTTCTCTGACATTTACAGTGAAAAGCTGTGTGAGCTCCTGGAGATAAAACCACAAAAGCATACCCCTCAACCATGACTGAGTCCCCTGGAGTCTTTAACTCTCAGATTTGCTCACACCAGCAATTCATCAATTACAGTTCAGGTTTTCCTTGCACAGCACTGGATCCCATAGAGATTTCTGTTCTGGTGTGTTGTGATTCTCTATAGCCCTCTGTTGATCTCTCCAGTTGGGGGGGAGGGGGGAGTCATTTGCCTTATGGCTTCACCCTTCTTTCAGATCTAAGAACAGCTGTCAATTTTGTTCAGCTTTTTAGGACAGAGCGGTGACTTCTAAGCTCCTTACATCTAGAACGCAAAGTATACTTTCCTTTTGACATTGAGAACAAGACCAAGATAGTTGCTGTCACTGCTTCTATTTAACATAATTTTGGTTGGCCTCATCAAAATTAAATAAGAGAAATAACTAAAAAGAATAAAATTGATAAGTAGACTACATTAAAAGAACTTCTGTTAATTAAAAAAACACCATTAAAGAGCAAAAATCCAAGTCATAGAATGATAGGAAATATATAATGGTAACCAAGGGCTCAGATCCGAAATGCATTAAAAACTTCTGCAAATCAATATGAAAGAGAGATAGATGGCCACAATAGAAAAAAACAGACAGGAAACTTGAATAAAAATTTAAAAATAAATAAATGTTAAATGAAACTAAAATTTTTAATTAATTTATTTACATTCAAGTTAGTTAACATATAGTTTTGTATTGGTTTCATGAGTAGAACCCAGTGATTCATCACTTAAATGTAACACCCAGTGTTCATGCCAACAAGTTCCCCCCTTTAAATTTTTAAAAACGGACATCCAAAGACCAGTAAATAGAATGAAGTTTCTCAACTTCGTTAGTAATCAGAGAACTGCAAATTAAAAACATAAGTTCTCACTACGTATTTATCAGAATGGCTTGAATAAAAACAGTGAAAATTCATATACTCCATCAATGGGAACATAAATTGATCAGCAATTTGAAAAATCATTTGGCATTCTCAAAGTTGAGCTTACACATATCCTGTCACTCAGCAATTCCACTTGTAGATGTGCCCCTGACATGTATTTCAAGACATGTGCCAAGTGTTTATAGTAACATTCTTCATAGTAGTCAAATACTGAAAACAACTCACATGTCCATATATAGTAAATGGATAAGTTATAATATATTCATTCAGCTGAACCAATGAAAATGAAGAACTATAGAAAAAATTAGGATTGGGTGAACTGAAATTCCAAAGATAGAAGAGTCCTTCCCAAGTGAAATGATGATCATGGTTGCTGGCTATTCTCTGCTCTGGGGGCTTTTGCCAAATCCTGGTAGAAACTGAGAACGAAGCCTGATTCAAGCAGAGAGATTCTACTAGTAAGGATGCAGAGAGAGAAACCAGGAAAGGTGTGAAGGTTCTGAGAAGCTCCTGCAACAGATTAAAAACTCCAGGAGCCCAATATTTAGCACATGGTATTTTTAAAGATATATCCAACTTGAACATGCTTTTATACTTTTACTCTATGTTTTTCACTTTGCTGGATTCTGTTTGCTGGAGTTTGTTTGGGAGTTTTGGAACATGTGTTCTTGAATGAGATTGTCCTATAATTGTCTTTCATTATTTAATATCCTAGCCTGGTTTTAGTTTCAGAGTTTACAAGTCTCATAAAATGAGTTGAGAAGTGTTCACTCTTTTCATATTCTCTAGAAAAGCCTTAAATTGCATTTAAAAAGTTTTTTTTATTTTTAATGTTTATTTATTTTTGAGAGAAAGAAACAGAGTGTGACTGGGGAAAGGGCAGAGAGAGAGGGAGACACAGAATCTGAAGCAGGCTCCAGGCTCCAAGCTGTCAGCACAGAGCCCGACGTTGGGCTCAAACTCAGGAGTTGTGAGATCATGACCTGAACTGATGTCACTCAACTGACTGAGCCACCCAGGCGCCCCCCAAAAAAACTTTTAAATTGCATTACAATTAACTCCTCCATAAAGGCTTGATAGAATTCACTAGTAAAAGTGTTAGTGTCCACTCTTTTATTTGTGAGGATATTTTTAACTACTGCTTCAATGTTTTAATAGTTATGTGAGTACTAAGGATTTTCTATTGTTATTCTTGATGGAGTTTTGCCAAATTATGTTTTGTTTTCTATAGAATTGTTTGTAATTTTTTTTATTCATTGGCAGAGATTTGTTCACAGAAATCTCTTCACTATATTTTAAGTATCTGTCATTTTTCCAGTGATACTCTTTTTTTCTTTGACTTGGATTTTTATTTATGAACATTTCCAAACATACACAAAAGCAGAGATTGGTACAAGCCAAAATAGTTAGTCACCTTATAACTGCTTCTGTATTTATATTTTGAACTTTTTTAAAGTTTATTTATTTTGAGAGAGAGCAAAAGCAGGGGAGGGACAGAGACAGGGAGAGAGAGAATCCTAAGCAGGCTCTGCACTGTCAGCACAGAGCCAGTCACAGGGCTAGATCTCAAGAATCATGAGATCATGACCTCAGCTGAAATCAAGAGTCAGACACTTAACCTACTGAGCTACCCAGGCATCCTTCATTTTGAACTTTTTGCGTCTTTTGGCTTTTGAGTTTCCTCTTGGGACAGAATATACTAGATTTTTACTTTTTTTAACTTGACCTGAAGATATCTGTCTTCTAATAGAGAATTTAACCTCTTCTTTTTTTGTAAGTACAATTTTTTAATTCCATTTTTACACAGTTTTGAAAAGTGTATATGTTATTTCTATTCACTTGTTAATTTGAAAATTTTAACATGCAAACTTATTTTAACTTTTTTATTTTTTCAATATTTAAAACCTCTTGCCAAACACAAATATTTTACCTTTAATTCCTATCACATTCCTCTCATCCTACATGTTAATGTTGCTGAATATTTACGTCCTATCTTAACTACCAAAATCAAATATTAATATTTATGCAATAAAATTATTTTTCCGGAAGTACCCACGTATTTCCCAAGTTCCTTGCTCATCAGTCCTTCCTGCATCTCAGAATTCTTGCTAGGACAATTTACTTTCTTCTTCAAGAACACCATATATGTCAGCTTACAGAATTAGTTTCCCAGGGCTACTCTAACAAATTACCACAAATGTAGTGGCTTAAAATGACAGAAATGTGCTCTCACAGCTGTAGATACCAGAAGTCTGAAATCAAAGTGTTGGCAGGGTCACATTCCCTTCAAAGGCAGAAGGGGAGAATCTATGCTTGCTTCTTCCAGCTTCTGATGGCTTCCAGCATTCCTTGGCTTGTGGCAACGTAACTTATTATCTGCCTCATGGTCTTCTCTCTGTGTGTCTGTTGTCTTCTTCTCTTTTTATTAAGATACCAGTCATAGAATTTGGGGCTCACCTTAAATCCAGAATCATCTCATCTTGAAGTCTTTAATTACATCTGCAAAGACCCTACTCCCAAATAAGGCCATCTCCTGAGGTACCGGGTGGACATGAATTTGGGGGACAATCTATACAACCCTCTACACATACCATAAACTTCACCCATTTGTACACAATATAGTGTATAATACAATGGTTTCTGGAATGTTCAGTTGTGCAATCATCACTACAATCAACTTGAGAACATTTCCAACACCCCCTCACACACACAAAGGAATACTGTACTCTCAAGCACATCTTCTAAATCTTCCTTTAGTACCTAATGGTTGCAATTGCTTTCAGTTTTTTTAATGTCTGAAAGTGTCTTTATTTTATATTCATTCTCTAAAATTTAGCAAAGGTTATGGGGTGCCTGGGTGCCTCAGTTGGTTGAGCGTCCGACTTTGGCTCAAGTCATGATCTCATGGTTCATGAGTTTGAGCCCCACATTAGGCTCTGTGCTAACAGCTCAGAGCCTGCTTCGGATTCTGTGTTTCCCTCTCTGCCACTCCCCGCCCCCCCATTCTGTCACTCTCTCTCTCTCAAAAATAAATAAAAAACATTATTTTTTTAATTGAGCAAAGGTTGAAATTCTAGATGAACATTTATTTTCTCTCAAGTTTAAATCGTTCTACCATTTTTTGAATCTGTCACTAATGTTGAGAAGTTTGCTATTAGAATAATTGTCATTTCTTTGTGCCATCTGTGGTTCTGTTTTAAAAATCTTCTCTTTATTTTTAGACTCTGCAGTACCACCATGATGTATCCAAGCATGATTGGAATTTGTTGTAATTATGAAATCTGTAAGTGTGCATTTCATCACAGCTAAGAGATTATCAATCATTATCTTTTTACATAGTGCTTCCTTTTTCATTCTTTATATTCTGCCCTTCAAAAAATTTACATCAGGGGAAAATATTAACTTCCAGTTACTTCAAGACACTGCTGTATTCTGGTCCCTTTTTTAGTGGAGAGACATTCAGGGGCAGCACTGTGACCAACAGCCAACTCATAGGTATATGAAATTAGTCACAGGAGAAGCTATGGAAAAACATGAACTTCTCAACATAAAGCTATTTCCATGCCATCTGAGGAAAAGCTCAAAGTCCATGCCTTACTGAGATTTGGGAGTATATTAGCATAATTTCATATTAAGGACTGTGTCATTATATCATAAATGAAGAGAAGTATATTAATTATAAAAGAAGACAAGAAATAATTGCTTAGTCTACAGATAATTATTTGAGCTTGGCAACTGATATGTATTATTTCCCTAAGTGTTCCAGAGTAAAGGTGCTACAGAAATCTGATCCATCATACTTTGCTATTTTCAAAGAAAACACGCAGTATCGACTGAGCAATTATTGTAGCCAATATCCTAGCATATAATTCCAGTTAATTATGGTTTTTGACAATATTTTTCTTTCAGTGAGCAAAACCCAGACTCCGAATAAGACATTATCTTATCCATTATGCCAGAAGTGAATTCCTAAAATAGATAATTAAAGTAAACTACTATAAATCCAACTGTCTAAATGGAAGTTATGTCTTTGTCATAAGCCTTACTCAGGATCTTTGGAAACTGTAATTTGAAAAACAGAAATCAAGTGTGTCCAAGAGCAACTGTCCATTTATCAGAACATTTCCACATGCATTCTTTAATTTGCTCTCCTACATAGTAAAATATATTTATATATATTTGGCAGAAGTTATTACTGTATAAATGTGTGTTCTTCTTTTCTTCTGTATTTTCCCTTTCCCCTTTCCAAAAAGGTAGACAGGCGCTTTTTTTTCAATATCCTTCCCCCCTCAGTGTGGTGGCCACCGCCAGGGAGGCCCACAAAAAAAAAAGTCCCAAAGCAGACTTAAATGAGAAATTCAGATAAGAAGAGAAAGTCCCCATGCTGGCAAAGCAACAATTTCAAGGTCTGGACCCCAGATTTTTTTTTTTTTTTTAATCTGGTTCACATGGCTTCTTGGAGAAGCTGAAGTATGGCCTTTTATAGAAATAGGCTACTTCAGGCTGCTGTTGTGGCTAGAAATATAAAGGGCAGTGAGCTTCCCTCCAACCTGGTGGGCATTTCCCTTTTCCTATGTCCCTTGTCAGGGATTCCTAAGACCCCAGAGATTGGGTGTGCATCTGTTAGATACAAGAGAGGCAGTGAGGAACTATAGCTATACACTTAAATCTTTGAATTTATTTGTTTACGCTCAGTTTTTATCCTGTTTCAGGAGTAAACAGAGTCCACATTACAGTTCTTATCTACCCTGAGACCTGAACTGGATCCCCTGGGGATATTTATAGACCTGGGAGCAAAAGCTACTTGAAGGTAATCTTTTGTGAAGGTCTACACTTGTCAGATATAGTGTGCTCATTCTTCTGGAGTTCCTTTGAAGAGTGAGTCTGTGTCTGTGCTGGGGGATAGGAAGTGGATTTTGGAGGGGTAACTCAGAAGGGAAGAGATTCTAGAAGATCTACATCATGTTCGCTAGGGCAAGTGGCAAGGCCATAGAGGAGTTTTGTTCAACCCAAAGTGTGGAAAAACAAAATTTCTGAATTTCAAGAGTCCATGGGTGCTTGGGTCATGAGGGTATCAGCAGCAACCACAATGTACTAGAAAACCTTCGTTTTCTCAGCACTATATGAGCCTCTGGATTCCTGGGTAATCCTGGAGAGGGGAGAGAATGGCAATCAGGGTGGATACCTCATTCCTCAGCAACTTCACAGAATGGAGAAACCAGGTTAGTGCCTAAGTTGATTTAAAGGAAATAAAGTAATGCATTAATTCTTATAGATCTCACTATGTGACTTAAGATTACTAATTACCATATACAGTATATATTTATAACTTATTTTTCAAAGTGACATTTGAAAAATATTATCTATCACTTTCTCATAAAACACACATGTACACCCACCCAAAGGCATATACGCATATGCACACATTCTCTTCATTCCATTTCTCTTTCATATATATGTATGTATTACTTTCTATATATTTTTCATTTTCCGTACTATCAGATTAAGTGTAATTGTGATTCTCCTGTCTGTCTTTTTCTCTTTGTTTGGAATTGAATCTTTACAAACTCTTTGCAGATGCATTTTATCCACCCTTTATTTCTACCTCCTTCACCTACCAAGTAACATGAGTAACAGACTCCACTGTCTTCATCTTTGGCTAAGGCACAGCAAGAATTGTTAGGTCTTTAAAAATTAAGTAAGTTAAAAAAAAAAAAAAAGAATTGCTTCTGCACAATTTTCTTTTCCTTTTAAATGTTACTTTTTTCTTCCCTGATTTATAACTTTAAATATTTAACCTGTGAATTGAATAGACTCAGACTTCTTTTGCAAGAAGCTTAGTAGAGAAATTAAAAGAATAAAGATGTATAGTTCATTGCAATAGCAAATAGAAGGACAAGATATTTTCAGCATAAGACAGACACAAAAATGCTTCTCCTCAGAAGGAAAGAAGTCAGAAGGGTAGGAGGCACTGAATGTGTGAAAAAGAAATGGGTAATTAAAGAACTGATTGCTACAGGAGACAAGAGAGAAGGGAATCAAGAGTATCCCAAAAAAGAAGGGACATTTTAAAATTAGAATAAAGAAGAGAGACAATTATCAAATACACAGACAATCTGATATAAACTTGCAGGAAGTTAATGGTGTTCTCTCACTATCTCACTCTTCATAACAGAATAGAAGATGCTGTCGCTGGCTGAGAATAATACTGAAGCTTAGAGGGTAGAAAAGGTTTGAAACAACTGCGTTAGGAAAGTTGGAAGTAACAAGAATTATCATAACAACAATAAACACAATAAAAAATATGGCATTGTAATATGATAACTGTTAGTCTTCTCTTTTGTCCCCTCCAGTTAACCTCAGCTCCTGCCCTGTCCTTCCACTTCCTCCAACTCTGTTCCTGCTTCTAGGGCCTTTGTTCTGTGCTCCCCAGTCCTGGTGGCCTCA
The DNA here is from genome assembly GCF_003009895.1 of Hyaena hyaena. Lineage (NCBI taxonomy): Eukaryota > Metazoa > Chordata > Mammalia > Carnivora > Hyaenidae > Hyaena > Hyaena hyaena. The sequence continues at coordinate 245,356 of NW_024081340.1, forward strand.
CTCATTCAGGTCTTTCTGTCCACTGGTTCCACTATGGTCTTCTTCCCCTTTCTTTTTTCTTCTATTTACAAAGCTATTTCATGGTTTTCTTTCGTCTGTAAGACCTTCCTTCTTATTTTCTTGCAACATCTCACATTCAATTCTACCTTCAATTTCTCTCACATCCATCCCAAAATTCACAAGTTTAACTTACCTGTACTAATTCCTAACAATAAATCTACTGTTTCTCTCTTTTTTTTTTAATGTTTTTATTTATTTCTAGGAGAGAGAGAGAGAGAGAGAGCGAGCGAGCGTGAGCAGGGGAGGGTCAGAGAGAGAGGGAGTCACAGACTCCGAAACAGGCTCCAGGCTCCGAGCTGGCAGTCAGCACAGAGCCCGACGCAGGGCTCGAACCCACAAACTGCGAGATCATGACCTAAGCGAAAGTCGGACGCTTAACCGACTAAGCCACCCAGGCGCCCCTACTGTTTCTCTTTTTAACCCTGAAGCAGCTCCTCTCTTTCATTTGGTAGCTGCCACCATCTCAGTTGATTCATTGTACCTTTCACTTTATATTGCTAAATATAAAGATAGGCCAGCTCTTCCTACCTCCTCTCTTTTCAGGGTAATCCTGAGCAATTACAAAATTACCCCTTTTTTCTCAAAGGTTACCACAATCCCACCTTTTAAAGAAGACACTGGAAAATTTCCTTCTTCCGCCCCAAGAGTTCAATCCTTGAACTCTTAACCTTCAACTTTTCTGCCCTAAAATGATATCTATCTTACTCTTCTGAGCTTGCCATAGTTATTCAATCTGATTTCCCACTTTTCTTAAGACTAGTAATTTCTTTAAATGGGCCCTAGCATCTCCTCTATTCAGCCTTTCCTTTTCAAAGATAAGGAACAATGTTCACACTTGGTTGACTAAGTGAATTGCCTCATAAATCCTCTAGTATACTGTAATCTCCAAATCCCTGAAATCAGAGGGGAAAAAATATAAATCCAGACTGCAACCCACTTGTGCTTGCTTGCCTGTGCTCTGACAAACTACTTCCTCAGCTGAGTCTGTGAAAGATTAAAGATGGCCTCAAATACTCCAATACATTTTTTGTTAAAAGATTAGATCTATGTCCCCAGCCCTTGAATGTGGGTAGGGTGCTTTAACTAGGTAGAATATGGCAGGAGTCTTGCTATGACCATTTCTGGGACCGGACCCTAAGAGACTGACAGCTTCTTCATCTTCTCTCTTAGAAGACTCACAGGTGGCAACCTGAGCCGCTAGGAGAAAAAGTTGATCACCCTGATGAAGAGACCAAATGGAAAGTCCTGAGGCCATACTGGAAAGAAGGACTCAACTGAGCCTACCCTTCTAGCCATTACTACTAAGGCCCCAGGCATGTTAGTAAGGCTTGTAGGCCAGACCACAAACCCACTGCATTAACACTGAATAACCCCAGTCAATACCATGTGGAGCAAAAGAATCACCCAGCCAAAGCTTGCCTAAATCCCCAAACCACAAAGGCATGAATATATAAAACTATTATTATCTGAAGCCACAGAATTTGGGGGTAATTTGTTATGTGGTAATAAATAAACAAGATCTGTATGGACACACCCAAAGGAATACCACTCATGCACAAATAGATGAAGCTCATTTGTTCCTCAGTGACCTTAGAACATAGTATATCCACATTTTACAGATAGAAAAAATTAGCAGTAGCACTGTTGGAGTCAATATAGTATGTGGTTAAGATTGTGGGCTTTGGAATCAGACTATCTGGTATCAAAGCCCACCTTTGTTGCTCACCAGTTACGTAAATTTCTGAAGTGAATTGAGCCTCAGACAGTGTCCAAAAAAACTAGTTATATTGAATTACAGAACATTAAAAGTGTAAAGGATCATGGGATCATCTAGTCCAGTGATTTCCAGACCACGTTCTTGGGAACCCCTCAAGGGGAAGAGGGAAGGTAAGTGGATAGAGCTCAATCTCACTCCCATTCGATTGACCAAAGTAACTACCCCACCCATATTAGGTTTCTGGACAGAACTTTCTTTTTAAAAAACTGCTGCTAGGGGGCACCTGAGTGGTTCAGTCAGTTAAGCATCCAACTTTGGCTCAGGTCATGATCTCATGGTTTATGAGCTCAAGTCCCACATCAGGCTCTGTGCTGACAGCTTGGAGCCTGGAGCCTGCTTTGGATTCTGTGTCTGTCTGTTTGTCTGTCTGTCTGTCTCTCTCTCTCTCTCTCTCAAAAATAAATAAATAAATATAAATAAATAGATAGATGGAATGAATTAATGAATTGCTGCTAAAACAAAATGAAACACTAATATGCATATATTCTATACTAGTTCCCAAATCCCCAAATTCAAAGATGAAAAATTTTCCATTTTTCACAATCTCTAACTGGCTGCAAAAACTTTATTTGCTTAGTTATGACATCCTCCAAGATATAACTAATCTCTTTTTTCTTAATTTTAACAAACATATATTTGCAGCCCACGATGTTTAGAATAAGGTTATTTTCACAAGCTGAAAGTGTATCTTGAGTCTTCTACTTGCTATTTTTTTTTTAGCATGGCTGAACATCTTACACAATGGCTTATATTAAATTTCCCTACAAAGTTCATGCTCATAGACATTATGTACATAGGTAAGGATAGTAGAATAAACTTATTAATAATATTTTTATTTGTTTTAGTATGCTAATATACCCAGTAATTTCATCCCAACACTGTGTCCTTCCATGATGTCATATCCTCTTGCTAGTGCCATGTGGGATGTGGCAAGGGTCAGGATTTGGGAACTTTGATAAATCAGAGGAGACACGATAGAATTTGGGATAGGCAAGTAGTAGAGTCCAGTGAGTTTCGGCTAATGCAGAACAGTCAGGAAGGACGAACTTGAGCAGAATCTAGAGTTCAAGCCATGGGGTAAATAAACAAGAATAGGACTGCTTAGCCAGGATGGTAATTTCTCATCCAAATCCACAGACTATTTTGTTCTCACTCAGTAAAGGTAGCCTTGGGCCTATAGGTTTTCACCATCAGAAAAAGCCCTCACAGCATAAAAATTACCAAGGATATTTTATCCCCAGTATAAAATTTCTAGGAAACTAAAGAATTTGGAATTAAAATCTCTCAGGTTTGAATTTTAATCCAGCTCTAAATTCCACCTCTGCATTCTTACTTGCTCGAACTCCTTGTATATATCTAAATGTTGGCATCTACATAAACCACATGATACTGGTTCCAAAACAGTTAAACTCCTGAGCATTTGCATCCAGGAAGGATGTTTAGCAGACTGAGGCTGGAATTACCATGGCATTACTATTCTTGCCCAATGGGGATCTTTTTCAGCTTAGACTCAAACTGCAAATTACTTTTCCCTCACAAATAAGTGAAATAAATCTCATACTGCAACATGCAGGTAGCATAGAAAGGCAATGGAGAATATTCAAAAAGAAGCCAAAAGCTGAAATCCAGCAAATGAAAAACTAAGCTATTTTCAGGAGAATAAGTAGAATTAGCAGAAGGCATTTAGCAGAAATCCTTGGATAGAAGCCACCCTCTTTAAAGATAGCTAATAGTGTTTTTATACTTAAAGTGTACTCAAAGCAATAATATTTTTTTAAAAATCTTTACTCAGTAATTAAGGCACAGAGAACCAAGAATATAACTTTCCTAGCACAGAATGACACAGACAACCAAGAAAATAAAACAAGATCAAAGAAAAATGTATAACTTCATTTGGTTCAAAGTTTTAGCAGTAACTTAAAAAAATAGGAATATTAAATTCAGGATTAGTTCATTATTCATGCTTTATCATTAACTACACAGAACACTTTATAGAGTTCTCTTTCCAAAATACAGGCTTAGTCTAGAATATTTCAAGTTAAGAACCTTCTAGCCATTGGTGTAGATAATTATTAGTACTAAATGGACTCACTTCTAACCAGAGAGCCAAACAAGGTAAGCAAGCAGTCACCTAATCACACACATTGGGCCACTATGGTGGGGAATGGAAAACAACAACACATTTCAGGTAATTCTGGTATGTGTGCAAATCTCTCCTATTATACACCAGACACTAAAACTACAGAAGCTGAACTAATTCAAATCTCTACCAAATTAGTTTGGTGCTGATCTGAAACTATGAATGTACTTCTTGACCTGACTAGGGACTTTTGTGTTGTGTTTTTTAGCTCTTCTTTGAGCCCATATTCACCTCCAGCTACTTTCTTGTAAATATTCTTCTTTATGCAAAATGTTGTTAAGTTACCAGATTGGAGCAAATTGAAAAATATATGGGAGATGCAGAACACGATAAAGAGAGAGCACACACAAGACATTTTACACACAGGAGAGTGAAAGCCAATCTGCTGTGCTACGATCTGCTTACAGCCACACAAAAGGTGGCCTTAAGACTCACCAATGCATTAATACTCTCTCATTCTCTCTCTTTGCCTATCATATACTCTTCAACTCACTCTAACATAAAAACTATAGACATTAGAAGAATGAGACCACTGTAAAACTACAGCATAACGGGAAGGGAGCCAGGGAAATAGATCTGATCTCTCTCTTTTCTCATTGGCTGAGCTGAACATCAAGCCAGGGGCAAGGGAGCCTGGGTTATACCCTTCAGCGGCACAGAGAAAGGTAAAAAGACAAATGGAGAATATCCAGTATGCTAGTCTCTCGGTTTTCTCTTCATTTCTCTGACCACACTTCTCGATCTCTGATAATTTTTTCTTCTGTCTGACCATTAAATGTTAGAATACCATAGTCTTCAACCCAAGGTCCCCTTGTCTAACTTACTTCACACTCTCTCCTCAGGAAATCTCAGCCATAGTTATGGATGCATTTACCACCAATATACCAGTGATCCATAAATGTGTAATTCCCTTTCAGATCACTTCCTGGTAACTAAGACTTAAATATTCAAATGCCTACTAGACATCTCTGGTTAAATGTCTCAAACTCAAAATGTCCACAACTGACTTCATAATCTTCTCCTTTACATGGACTCTCTTCCAGTTCTCCCTTTCTGCGAACTACACTAGTCAGAAAGTTCTGCAACCCCAGAATCCTCTTCTTCACATTCCATATGCCCAATTACTATTATTAGTAGCAAAGTACTATTACTAAGCCAAATGGGTTTGCCTTGGAAAGTCTCTCAAGTCTACCCACTACCATTGGTATTCACCACCACCAAGGTCTAGGGAGCTTCATCTACACCAAGACTACTATCACCCAACTCACACCTGCCTCTACTCTAATCCATTTTCAACATAGTAACCAAGTGATCTTTAAAAAAAATCATAATTGTGGTCATTCCACTGTCATGCTTTATTTTTTTTTAAATAATCTCTACCCCCAACGTGGGGCTTGAATGTATGACCCGGAGATCAAGAGTTGCATGCTCCACTGACTGAGGCAGCCAGGTGCCCCTCCACTGTCCTGCTTTAAAGGCTTTAATCATTTCTCTTAGCCTACTGAGGAGAATCAGAATCATGACCTCCAAGGCTTCCATCAGATCCTCTCCCACTCTGTTCCTTCTCACTCTCCATGCTCCTGTCATACAGCCCTTATCTCAGGTCCTGGACAATGCTGACCCTCCTCCTGTCAGAGGAGATTTACTCGTGGCTCCTTCTGTCTGAAATGCTCTCCTCACCCCCATCTCATGTCTTTGGCAACACAACCCCAACCCATCTCAGACAAGCTGGAAGTCTCCTGGGAGAAAGCCTTGCTGCCCATCCTCCCTACTCCCCAACCTGCTTTCCTCTTCCATAGCACCATCTAACTTTTCTTAGAAAACTTAGCTCATTTTTAACTTTAACTTTATTGGGAATGATTGTCCCCTACTTTCAGGAGACTGTGAGACCTATGTGAAAGGACTGTGCCTACTTTTGCTTACCACTGTATTCACAGCACTGTGCCCCGTATATGGTGCAAGACTGTCTTAGTCAGTTTGAACTGCTGTAACAGAATACCATAGACTGAGTAGCTTATAAACAAATATTTATTTCTTAGAGTTCTGGAGGCCGGAAGTTTAAGATTAAGATGTTGGCAGATTTGATATCTAGTGAGAGCCTTCTTCCCATTGTGTAGACTTTCTGCTATGTCCACACATGGTAGAAGGTGCTAAGGGAGTTCTCTGGGGTCTCTTTATAAGGGCACTAATCCCATTTATGAGGACTCTGTCCTCATGACCGAATCCCAAGAGGCCCACCTCCAAATACCAACACACTGAAAATTAGGTTTCAACATATGAATTTGGGGGTGACATAAACATTGCATCTGTAGCAATGATTAGTAGATAAATTGGTTAAAAGAAGACAGTAATAGATAACTGGATGGGTGAGTAGGTGAATGAATAGAAGCAGTCAGTGCTAATCCTACAGCTGGGAACCACTGTGATTCCAGCTGGGAGGTCTTGGGTGGAGGCGAATAGTACAAGTCTGGGACATGAAATAGAATGTAGAAACCAGATTTTTAATGATTTCAAGATCTGTGTAAATTGGAGTCTATTTAGCAATCCCTTGGGTGGGCCCTGCCTCAAGGCATTCTGGGATCTCAGCACTATAAGCCAGAATAAAAGGGGAAGTACCCAGGACCTGAGAGAACCTCCTACGCAACACATTGGTGGAGGGCCTGCTGTGAGGTGAGGAGCTCAGGAAACCAGTTCAGACTTTCTCGGATTAACGCTTGGGTGCTCTGGGTTGACAGGGAGGTTAACATAGAGCTGAGTTTTTGTTACAAAGAGCGTCCTGCAGGGGTCTGCCATCCCTGTCAGTCAGCTGCAAAGACTTTCCAATCAGATAACGCACCAGAGAGCCTGGAGAGTCAAGGGGAAAAAGAAACTGGTCTAACTGGCTGTCTGGTCAAACCGGCGGTCTTTACATGGCTGAGTGCTCTCTCATTTCAAGGAAACCATTTTGCGCATCTTAATGTTCCCCACACCGATGCCAGCACTCTCTTCTACTTCCAAAATGTTTTGTAGCTGTCACGTAAACCCAGCCTATAATTCAAAATAATCAGCAAAATTATTTTTAGAAAGAAACACACTGTTCATTGTTTAACCTAAAGTAAATGAAAATGCTTAAGAAACCTGTTTTGGAAACAGCACAACATCTTCGTATCTGGGAATATAACAAACGGTACCACAGGGAGGGACAAAATCTGCAACTAACAACTGTTAATACATGAGGTTGAAATGTTAGCCTGAGGAGTTACCACGGATATACAGAAGTAGGAATTTTTAAATACCGTGACAACTGGTATTCTGTAACATCAGATAGATTGTGTTTTATACAGCTTCAGAAAATATCAAGTCTCAGACTCCCTGACAGGTTGGGTCTTGTTTGTTTGTTTGTTTAACTTTTCAAGCATTTCTCCATCTTTTAATGTATGTAGTATTCCCACTTTGATACAGTCTTTTCAGTCCATTGTAGAGCCTGACTGGACACACACAGCATGCATATAAAGAATGAAGGAAAGAAAGAACAGACCCAGGAAATGCCTTCCCTTAGAGGCATGCTAATGCCAAGGCTCAGACTTGACTTTACAGTTTTCCAAACTTGTCTGTTTCCAATGGCAACTGAGAAATACAACCAGCAGAGTGTTTCACATTTAGATTGCTTTTGTCAGTAGGTTGCATAATTAGATTGAATGTGCTTAATCTCTTAGAGCTAAAACATGGAAAGATTTCATTTGGTGAAGGAAAGAAAAAAAAAAAACAGTGGAAAGTATTTGAGACAGAAATATCTGTGGATTTCTAACATTAATTGATAGTGTCCTTTCCGGGTTTGGTTGCAGAGTCTGCACGCTGAACTACCAAATCTAAATAGGGAGGTTTATAGAAAAATTTGTCGTGGTTGCTTCTTACGATCAGAGCCAGAATGAAGAAGGATTGCATCAGATCTCTTATTATTGGGTTAGGGAAAGAAAACAAAATTATCCCTTTCAACAAAGCTTTCTGAGGACCTCTGATGCCAAGGCATCGGGTTTGGCCTGCTGGGGTTAGGGAGGGAGATATGAAGAAAGTCCTGCCTCTGTGCGTTTGCAACCAATTAAGGAGAATTTCACTGTAAAAATAATAAATAATGTAACAGTGGCTATTTCGCATGTCTTAAAATTGTCAAAGTCCTCTGTGCTGACATGATCAAAGAAGACTTCCTGGGAGAAAATGTCAATTAAGCTGAGCCTTAAACGAGCAACTGTGTGGAAGCAGAGAGCACATAACGCCACACAGTCCCTCTCCCAGCCTCTAAAATCCCACTGAAACAATGATCAAAGTACCCATTTTGAAAATAGCAAGCAGCTTTTCTGAGGGTTGTAAACTCTCATGTTCACCTCCAAGGACTGCCTGACACGCCTCTATCCCTCTCTCTCTCCCTCTTTTATTCATTCATTCTTTCTCCAACCTCGCACCCACCAGTAAATTTAAATACCAGAATTGGTTCTAATGGAAAAAACTCTGGAAAGCACCTAAACTAATACAGAAATTCCCATCCTGTAAGACGAGTAGAGAGATGGGGTCTTGTTTTGTTTTGTTTTTAATTTCACAATCACATAGACATATTTTTAACCCCAGGTAAAGCTTAGATTGGGCTCAAAAATGGTAGCTTTAAAAGTTTCACTTGTCAAATTTTTTATCTATCTCCACTATCCTAACACCTCAAACGTTTCCTCTTCCACATAACCTAAAGAGTACTGACTTCCTATCAGATCCATTTGTGCCAAAAAACCGAGGCCCTTAACTCTCTTCAGATCTGTTTCCTATATACATAGCCATTGCTACACACACACACACACACACACACACACACACACACACACACAGAGGTATCATGGGAAGAAGAAAATTCTGTCCCCTTATATCTCCCCATTGTCATGAAACTATCCCCTAAACACCCCCCCCCCAAAAAAAAAGGCATTATGAAGAGGGAGTGTGTGTTAGCTTCACACACTTAGGGTAAGCTCGCTTATAAAACCAATCCATGATGGCTGATACCAAAATACATATGCATGAGTACAGAGAGTGTGGAGAGAGAGAGAAAGAGAGAGAGAGAGAGAAAGAGAGGTAGAGACTAGATAGTTGTCCAGTCTCTCTTCAACTACCTCAGAATGGAGAAGTCAATGCATTCCAAATAAGCCTTTTTGCAAGGGCTAATTTATTCAATTAGCCATCATTCGACAAATAACAATATTTACTCTGAGATCACACTTTTCATTTCATAACAGTAATTTATATATTCTTTTTATATTTACATAATTTTTATTTATTTATATTATTTTTACTTTTACTACTTTACAACTTGTATCTTTAGTATAGATATATTAGAAATTTTAGAAGCTACAACTAAGCAAAAAAAAAAAATCTCCAGTAATCCAGCCATCTCTGTCCATTGTAAAATAGTTTGTGAATGTCTTTTTTTCCTCCTAGATTATAATTCTCCTAAGTCCCAAGAACATATCCTGTTTATCTTTTTAGTTTCCAAATTTATTGCACATAATAGGGAGTTTCCAAATATTTAAAACATGAATTTCAACCCAGCTGGAGGGAAGGTATAGAGAATCACATGGGCAGCTCTTTTCAAATCACACAGCCTGCTACAGAACCTTCATCCACCATAACACCCTTTCCAGGGAGATTCTAGAACAGTGATTTGCAACCTTAGGTGCACACTAGACTACCAGGTCAAACCCTAAACTAGGGTTTCTCAGCCTCAGCAATGCTGCATTTTATACCAGATAATTATCTGCTGGGAAGCTATGCAGTGTATTGTTTAATAGCATCCCTGACCTTGTTCACTAGATGCTAGAAACACCCCTCTCCCCAGCTGTGAGAATCAGAAATGTCTCTAGATATTTCATCTCTGGAGAACAAAACCATCCCACCTCCATTTTGAGCCATGGCTCTAGACCAATTAAATCAGATTCTCTGGGGGTGAGACCCAGGAGCATCAAGATTTTGAAAACCTTTGAAGATACTCTAATGTACACCCATGGAGGCTCTAAGACAATGGGACCATATCTGCCATTCCATCTTGTTCACCGCTCTACCAGCAGGCACAATGCTGAGCGTGGTAGGCTGTTAAAACAGTGCCATTAATTCATCAAGCGGTGATTAATTAAAATAGCACATGATTAACTAATGGTACTTAATTGATTAGTGCAACAGAAAAAAAAATCACAGCAGGGTAGGAAAACTAATTTGAAACGTCTCAGAATATAATTCTGATGACACAATCAACAGGCACTACAATACTGGGACAGCTGAGAATCACTAGGATGGAGCACACAATGCTAGAAATGGAAAGGCCTCACAGATCATTTAGTCATTCCTTTCAGGCTGTGCTCTGCCAAGCCCTGGAGTTCACTGGTGGGTCCTCAAGGACAGCCCAGGAGAAGGAGGGGAAGGCTAGATAAGTAGGGGGTCCAGACTCCATGGCATCCCTCCAACACAGGAGTTCTTTTATTCATTTATCCAACCACTACTCGCTGGACACATACGTGTTGTCAAATGTACGGCAGTGCTACAGATACAGGAATGAGAAAAAGAATTCGCCTTCTTGCAACTCACAACTGGAGGTCTTATTTGTCAGGGTTCTACATAAAATTTCTTTTGAAAAAGAGTTCTGCTTCAATAGACAGATAGGTGAAGAAACATGGTGAAAGCCCACTTCTTCATTTTGGAGACAGAGAAACTAAGATTAAGTGAATTACAAAATTGACTCAATCAAAAATATCAGAATAAAGACTAAAACTTCCCCTAACACAAAGCTGAGTGACCTATCCATATAGCATTCTACATTCTAATTTTCTTTATGTTTTATTTCTTTCTTTTTTTTTTTTTTTAAATTTTTAATGTTTTATTTATTTCTAGGAGAGAGAGAGAGAGAGACAGCGTGAACAGGGGAGGGTCAGAGAGAGAGGGAGTCACAGACTGAAACAGGCTCCAGGCTCTGAGCTGGCAGTCAGCACAGAGCCCGACGCGGGGCTCGAACCCACGAACCGCGAGATCATGACCTAAGAGAAAGTCGGACGCTCAACCGACTAAGCCACTCAGGCGCCCCTATGTTTTATTTATTTCTGAGAGAGAGAGAGAGAGAGACAGCATGAGTGGGGGGGGGGGGATTCAGAGAGAGAGACACATACACAGAATCTGAAACAGCCTCCAGAATCTGAAACAGGCTCCAGGCTCTGAGCTAGCTGTCAGCACAAAGCCCAATGCGGGGCTCAAACCCACAAACTGTGAGATCATGACCTGAGCCAAAGTCAGAAGCTTAACCAACTGAGCCACCCAGGTGCCCCTGTAATGTAGATTTCTTGAAGTCAGGGACCAGTCTCTATAGAAAATAGCTTTTAAGAAACATGGCTTTTAAATATCCTTTAATAAACATGTGAATTTAGAGTTGGTTGTTTTTGCAATTGCCGAAGCTTTTAGGAAAGAGTTTGATATTTTCCTTGAATGCTAATAGAGTCAGTCTTGCCAAGCGGTATGAAGCTGTTTTGGAACATACAGCTGGGTTGAAATTCATGTTTTAAATATTTGGAAACTCCCTACTACGTGCAATAAATTTGAAAACTAAAAAGATAAACAGGATATGTTCCTGGGACTTAGGAGAATTGTAATTTCCTAAGGCATTCACAAACTGTTTTATAATGGATAGAGATGGCTGGATTACTGGAGATTTTTAAATCTTTTTTAATGTTTTATTTATTTCTGAGAGGGAGACACATGTGAGCAGGGGAGGGTCAGAGAGAATGGGAGACACAGAATCCAAAGCAGGCTCCAGGCTCTGAGCTAGCTGTCAGCACAGAGCCTTACGTGGGGCTCAAACGCACGAACCGTGAGATCATGACCTGGGCTGAAGTCAGAAGCTTAACTGACTGAGCCACTCAGGTACCCCTGCATTCTACATCCTAGAAGCAGGGGTCCCATGCAACAGCTAAGACTACATGCAAGAATAGATCTCGCCCTTCCAGGTACCTCATGGAGCTGTTACGTAAAAATGGTAAAAATACCCATAGCTTGGCATATTTGTCGAGCAAATAACATTTGTCCGCAGATTGGGTTGCAAGTAACTCATCTCAAACAATACAGGGAATTTATTAGCTCGCATAATTGATAAGTCTAGACTAGATTTTGTTTCAGAAGAAAGCTTAATGCAGCGATTAAAAATGACGTGACTGGAATATAGTCACTACCTCTCATTCCTTAGCAATATTTCCTTTGTGGTTGTTCCATTTCCAGCGCGTATTCTCCTTGAACTTTCAGGCAGGTCTCCAGGCTATATGTTTTCAGTAGAAAAGAGAAAATCTTCCTCCTACAACTAGTATCCCAGAACACAGGGGGATATTTTTGGTTCTGATTGGCCTAGCTCAACAGTACCCAACTGTGCTAATATGTCGTTGTCTTAAGGTGACCTGGAGCCACTACAATCCACACAGGTCTGGGAAATTTGAAGTATTTTTAGCAAAGAGGGAGGAATGAATGGAAGGAAGGAAGCAACCAACAAATAAATATACTACAGTGGCTATTCTAAGGTATTATATCTGAATCTACGAATCCAATAAGCTAATGAAAATAAAATGAGAGATATAAACTTCTAGAGTTTAATAAACGTTCAAATGAGAATGTGCAAATATTAATGGTGGTAGGGTTTCGGGTTATATCTATCTTTATTACAATAGTATATATTGTTTGAATTATTTACAAAGTAATACTTAAATAATTAGAGTGAAATACATGTCAATGCATGTTTGACTCAAGTATTCCCAAAGGTACTTTGTTTGGTTATACAATAGGTGGCAAATAAAAATTCTTGGCTTATTCACAACCTTGCCTCTGAAGTAAAATAAATTTGATTTGCTCCTAAGCACTGAATAACAACAAGCAAAATATGCTATTTTTTGCCTTAAAGTACAATTGATAGGCGCATCTGGCTGGGTCAGTGAGAAAAGCATATGACTCTTGATCTCGGGCTCATGAGTTTAAGCCCCACATTGGGTGTAAAGATTACTAAGAAAATAAATAAAGGTAAAAAAAATTTCAATTGATATAATCCTTTTCTTGGTGTAGATAGTTAGTTATTGCTTCTAATTATGTTCATATTTCAGGCTATAGTTTTTCCAATATGTTGATTTAATATAAAAGTAATTTCTGGGGCTTTTAGGTGGTTCAGTCGGGTAAGCCTCTGACTCTTGATATTTACTCAGGTTGTGATCTCACAGTATGTGAGATCCAGTCCTACATTGGGACAGTGCAGAACCTGCTTGGGATTCTCTCTCTCCCTCTCTTTCTCTGCCCCTCCCCACCTTGAGTTCACTTTCTCTCTCTAAATACATAAATAAATAAACTTTAAAACATGTAATTTGCTTTCATAAGGCTAAAATTCAGCCTACACTGATTCCACAGACAGCATCTACCATGTCTTACTTCTAAAATTGTATCTGAATCTGTATTCATTGGTAGAAATTATTTTACGTGTGTGTGTGTGTGCAATGATAAGTGACTTTTAAATTTTATTTCCTCCATTTTATATCTTAGAAAATTAAGAGAACTATTTCTTAAGCCAGTGTTTTGAATTTGCAGGAAAATTAGTATCTTTGGCTGTTCACAATTTTTGTGGAGATATTTATAGCAATGGAAATTATGAAGATAACCCATCCTCATTTTCCCTTGCCTACTATCCATTTTTTTTTTCTCATGGATTTGTTTGTCTGGCATTGTCAGATAATGACGAAAAAAGTGCCTTTTATGATCTTCCTGCCTGATGAATGGATGAATGACTGGCTAACCCATAGAAGACGGGAGTGTCTAGGGAGGGTTAGCACAGCCCCACAGAAGAATATACCCAGGAATGTTTGTTCAGTATTTGGTAGGCTCTGTGACAAAGATGTAATAAGAATAGTTAACACTGCAAACATAATGTGCTACACATGTCTTAACACATTTAAGCCCTCACAACAACCTTAGGAAGCTTTATCCTAATTTCATGAATGATTATTTAACACAAAGTGGCTAAGTAATTTTCCCATGGGATTATTTTAAACACCAGTCCTTATTCTCATCTAGTTAGTATGATTATCTCAGATTATAGGAAATTGATTCTCAACCCTGCTCCTGATGAGACACAGGAGATTTTTTTTTAATATTGATAACCCTGAAACAAAAAAGGCATATTTCCAGACATTGGTGAGGAGCAACTGGAATTCCCAGGGACTGCAGGTAGGAAAGTAAATTGCTACAACTACTTTAGGAGAAACGATTTAATCTAGTAAACTACTTGGGATGTTGTATGTAACTGCTAGATTGCCTTCATTGATTTGGTGTTCAGTTATTTGATTTGTGGAGAGTGTCTGGCTCTGAATGGCAATTGTGAGCTATCAGATTCACTCCTGCTGAAAGAGAGGGAGACGCAGAATCCAAAGCAGGTTCCAGGCTCTGAGCTGTCAGCATAGAGCCTAACATGGGTTTCAAACTCATGGACTGCGAGATCATGACCCAAGCTGAAGTTGGACACTTAACTGACTGAGCCACCCAGGTGCCTGAGAAGTGGGCTTTTAATCCTCCTACTATTTACAGAGTTAACACTCACTCTCTCGATCCAACTTTTTCCAATCCTCCCTGCTTTCATCTCAAAACAAATTTCCGGTTTGCTATCCTCAGCTCCTCCAGACCTGAAGCTTGTCCCCACTGTGACTTCCCTTTCCTCCTTCCATTGTTCCTGGTAAACATTCCTGTTATTTCCTACCACCTGGGCATAACGCCTACCTGTACAATGTTTACCTGGGATAACTGTACCTCTGGCAGTGGGACTGAAATATCAGGTTGTCAGTCCCACGGTTTCAGATTTGCCTTCTCAGAACTCAGTTGCAAGAAAGACAGCTGAGTCTCACAGCTGCTTTCTTCCTATTACTTCTCTAATAACAAGAATCATCTGCATGCTTTATATGAGAGCCGTATGTGCAGCCTATTTGTGTCTCGTACAATCTCTGACCAATACAAATTACTCAAAAGTTTGTAAAACTACATTAAACACCATAGTTTCTCATCAGAATCATACATAAAGTCAATTGCTTACACTTTCTCAAAAATAATTTGCTGTTTCGGGGCGCCTGGGTGGCTTAGTCGGTTAAGTGTCCGACTTTCGCTTACGTCATGATCTCGCGGTTCGTGGGTTCGAGCCCCGCGTCGGGCTCTGTGCTGACTGCCAGCTCAGAGCCTGGAGCCTGTTTCAGTCTGTGACTCCCTCTCTCTCTGACCCTCCCCTGCGCACACTGTCTCTCTCTCTCTCTCTCTCTCCTAGAAATAAATAAAACATTTTTTAAAAAAATAATTTGCTGTTTTCCAAGAAATATCCCAGCTGAAGTATATAAATAAAAATTAGTTTGAAGCAGTTTTTCAATTTTTATAAGTATCATGAAAGTGTCAAATAGAAAATTAAGCAGTAAATAAACAGAAGCATATTGAGAGAGTAGAGGAATTTTCTATTCAACAAAAGAAAAAATAACAGAAGCCTTATAATGTAACAATATCCTCAAGCTATTTACTTTTTAAACTTGTTCCCAATAGTTATAGCAAAAAGATCAAAAAACAGGAATGTTCACCTTACTATGTCACTGTGAAATATTACATCAAAATTAAGATGATAAATACATAGTAAAAAAAAACTTTTAAAAAAATCTTTAGAACACAGAAAAACCAGGCACACATTGCTGGTACAAAGCATTTCTTGATGGACTCCTGACACCATTCCTGAGTTCTTTGATGTCCTAAATAAAACCTGTGTATAAAATCCACCTGCATATGTGCTACACTTGGGATCTTCTAAAGAGATTTGCTCTTCTATAGACCACAACATTCATGTCATTTTTGTTCTATTCTTAGAGCAGAGATAAGATTGTTTTCTTCCCAGGGCACCTGAGTGGTCGGTCGGTTAGGCATCCTAAGTCAGCCTAAGTCATGATCTCATGGTCAGTGAGTTCAAGCCCCACATTGGGTTCTGTGCTAACAGCTCAGAGCCTGGAGCCTACTTCAGATTCTGTGTCTCCCTCTCTCTGCTCCTCCCCGGCTCATGCTATGTCTCTCTCTGTCTCTCAAAAATCAATAAATGTTAAAAAAAAAAAAAAAAGTGTTTTCTTCCTAGCTATTACTTTTCCTTTAGTGTAAATGAGGTATGTATGGCTCATTTTAGGATTCTCAGACTCCTAGAAGCTCTATTTCAACCAACTGTTCAGTATATTGTACAATAAATGTATTTCTTTTGAGATTTTATATATATCAAAAGAGAAATATATATAATATCTATAAAGCTATAGATCTATCTATAGATATTTATAATACCTATAAACATTTTGGTTAATAATATTTTGGTTGTGAGTGAACTAATTCAGTCAGAGGCAAAGAAAAAAAAAAACACAGTGAGGGTGGGGTAGGATGGAAAACTAATTTTCTTACTAGACCAGGTAAGGCAGAGGTATTTTCCTGACAGAAGCAGATCAGCCTTACAGAATGACTTCATCTAAAATAAAGTCCAGTCTCGTCTGTATGGTTCTTTCCACTCCTCAGTTTTGTTTCTCTCTGTATGTATCAGCTACATTCTCTCCTACAATAGAGGGCCTCCTCCTTGCAGCAAGGGAAGGAGAACTCTAGGTTTATATTATTCAGTCAGTGAACTCAGAGGAAAGAGCGACCTTCTGTTCTTCTCAGTGTCCACATATAAAACTCGAGCGTAGTATGATGGAATCCAGCAGTTGTTGATTGGCAGACATCAGATATGTGTGGAGTGAAGGAACAGTTTTTACTAAATGAAGGGGAAGTGCCATGACCTGAAGTGGGGAAAAGATACTGACCAGATAAAAACAGATATCTGGATTCCCAGTGTGGCAAATGCCGTTGGTGTCCATATCCTCTTGGCGCGCCTCTGAGTTCACCTGTAGCTGTGGTAGATGGTTTCTGGCATGCTGGCAGCTCCCCAACTCAAGTTCCTGGCTCTCCCCATTCTTCTGCCTCAGGGCTTTCTGCACACTGTGGCAGTTTGCACCAGCGCACACAGGCACAGTGCAAAGAAGTATTGGCAAATTAACCCCTAGAGATACAGTCAACCCTCACCTAGTGGAGAATGAGGCATGGAAGGGCTAAGTGCTCATTTTCCCATTGTTCCCATTGGCCGGCCCATGGGACAATTTTGAGGCATATTCCACATGGCTTCTCAGAGTGTCCCCAGTGGGAGTGAACTCCTGCTGCCTACAATGATAGCTGGCTTATTAGCACATCTTTTATTCATTCTTTTCCTTTCTCTAACTCACGTGCCTACTCCCTTGCTTGGCTGCCTCAGTTCACCTCCCAAATAAACCACCTCCTCCCAAGTTCTTATGTCATGGTCAGCTTTCAGGGAATCCATAGGTAGACATCCAATTATCTATCAATCTGCCAAACAATAATTGTACTGGATACTGGGAACACAACAGTAAACAAGATAGGTATAGTCTCTGGGAGAGGATAGAACAGAAATTTGGCTTCTAACTGTAACTGTCACTGTATTATTCTCATGTGCATTCTTGGTGCCAATTAAAATAAAGAGAATCATTACATAGATTTGCTTCACTTATCAGTATAGATATTGGCTATAAAGGAAATGTATTTTTAGTAGTCAGTTAATTAATATATTTGTATGTATTTATGTTTTCCTTTGTCCTACATTATAAAACTAAATTTAGGTCCTATTCAAAAAGTTTGTCCCCAATTGCAAGAAAAGATCAAATTCAGGAATGCTATAAATGGACTCAGGCCCAGGCTATTTCTTAGCCCATCTTCCATCAAATGTGTTGCCATCTCCAGGTTCAGCTTTCACTTTAAATTCTAGAAACAATCCTAACTTTCAATAAGACTTTTTTTTTTTAATTTTACTTCTTCTATTTACTTTTCAGAGCGAGAAAGAGTGCTCACTTTGGCAGCACATATACTAAAATTGAGAGAGAGAGAGAGAGAGAGAGAGAGAGATGCATGAGAGAGCACATGGAAGTGGGGGACAGGCCAGAGACAGAAGGAGAGAAAGAATCCCAAGCAGGCTCCACACTGTCAGCATGGAGCCCAACAGGGGGCTCAATCTCACGAACCATGAGATCATGACCTGAGCCAAAATCAAGAATCAGATGCTCAACTGACTGAGCGACCCAAGCACCCGACAATAAAAGACATTTAAATAGTTCTTGCCCAGTACTTTGGGATTCAACATCAGGTCACCTCTAACTTTAAGGCACCCAAATCATAAGAAGATTTTGGTCTTATTGCTGAGGCTTGATTCCACCACGAATCATCTTCTAACAACTGGGCTTCTTCTTTACTCCTGCTCAGCATCTAATGTATCACATATCAATCACAAGTGAAAGAAACCCACCCCAGATGACTGCAACAATAAATGAATGCATTGGTCTAAGCAGCTAAAAAGTCCAGGGTTAATGTTGTCTTTAGGCATCAAAAGACCTGAGGTTTATCGTATCCTTAGGGCTTTGTCTTCATTCCCCTGCCAATTTCCAGCTCTGCCCATCTGTTTGCATCAGCTTTTTCTTCAGTATGGCTCCCCTCACGATACCAGAACTGGTGGCAATGGTGCCAAAGAGGGAAGAGTGGATCTCTTCTCTCTTTAGAGGTTTGATCTAGTTTATGTCATGGATTAGATGTCACTGGCTTAAACCATTCAGGGCTCACCCTAGGATCAATCAGGGAGGATCAATTCCATGGTTACCATCTGGCTGGTTTCCCAAAGGAAAACCGATGGGGGGGGGGGGAAAGAATGGAGGCTGGAATCCATGTCGATGAAACTTGAATGCCACTGAATAATCTTTCAGGTTCCTTCCAAATGAGACAGGATTTAGAACAGGTTTAAATGATTTGCACATGGCTCATCTGTGTAAGTCCATATTTCCCAAACATTTGAGAACAGCTTGTTCTTTTTTTATCATCTTAAACATCTCACCTGTAGACTCATTTCTTTTCTTTTTTAATATAGTTTATTGTCAAGTTGGCTTCCATATAACACCCAGTGCTCATCCCAACAAGCGCCCTCCTCCATGCCCATCACCCATTTTCTCCTTTCCCCCACCCCCATCAACCCTCATTTTGTTCTCAGTATTTAAGAGTCTCTTATGATTTGCCTCCCTCCCTCTCCTTAACTAATTTTTCCCCTTCTCCTCCTCCATGGTTCTCTGTTAAGTTTCTCTTCTTCCACATATGAGTGAAAATATATGGTATCTGTCTTTCTCTGTAGACTCATTTCTAACAGTACGGTGCTTTAAAATCCTTTCACCCTCTATTAAATGGTTCCAAACCCAATTCTAACTTACGTTGCATCTAATTGATTATAAACTATTAATTAGGCAAAGCCAGAATTACTGACATGTGATTGTACCAGGAACTAATTCTGTGAGCAGCTGAAGCACATCAGGCAGTTTCCCAGTCCCAAAGATGGTGTCTCCCCATCAGGGAAGTATTCCCCTACCTCGGTCTTAGATCTGCTATCAAAACAAAGAAATATAAATAGAATTTAAAATACTATATTATAGTAACTGACTTAAAACAATGTGATCCTTCCACTTCAGATTCTCCACACTGTTCACATCAGTGATTGAGAAAATGCTAATTAAACGAATTTAGCAAATTTGTGATTACACATTTATTTGGGCTTCATTTTAATGGGATATATCTCTGTCAAGAACAAAATACTGTGTTTTTCACAAAAACAAGATAGAGCACAGATTTTCAGATTTCCAAAAGATCTTGGTGGCTCAGTCATTTGAGCCTCTGACTCTTGACCCTTGATTTTGGTACAGGTCATCATCTTGTGGTTCCTGGGATTAAGCCCCATGCTGGTGGGCTTCATGCTGATAGCACAGAGCCTGCTTGGGATTCTCTCTCCCTCTCTCTCTCCCTCCCCCACTCACATGCACACTTCCTCTCTAAATAAATAAACTTAAAATAATCTTAAAAATTTTCAAATGCTATCATACCTCTGAACTATTTTCAAGGGAATTTCTAAAACATTTAATTGTTTCACTGCTGCAATATGCATATAAAAGTTCTCTATTGCCTCCAAAGGATAAAATCTATGTCTCTTACTAAAGAAAAGGCAGTGTTATCTGATGATCAAAAAAAAGGCCCACCATACTTTCCAAGTTTGAAAAGCAAATAAGAGAATAAATATGTCAATCCCTTTTAATGTTAATTGAACAAGTACTCTTATAATTTTAAAATAATTTTTCCTGGCAGATGATGAAGTTATTTTCTAAGGAAATAAAATATTTCACTGACAATCTTTTTCCGGTTGCCCATTTTTACTACTAAGTGTAAATATTAATGCATTTATTGTTTCCCATGCCATGAAGCTGAATAATATACACTTGGGATGATAAAGCAAATATTGAGGAAAAAAATGTATGTCTGATCTTCTTAAGTTTTGGGGGTTTGGGTTTTTTTTAATTACTGCTGTATCACATCCTCCAAGAAGTTTATTGGATATAGGCTCTCTTAATTACTTACCATATTGCTGTGCTCTCAAAATATCTTGGACACAACTCCATCAACAAATTTGTTTCAGGATATTATAATTATATGCTCACGTGTCTATCTCCCATCTAAGTTTTAAGGGAAGGACCACTTTACTGATAACCTGAGCCAGGGAGGTACTATTAATGCTGAGTATACAGATATTGATAAGATATGGTCTGTACTCTGAGAAGTCACAGCCTTATAATCTGGCTTCTGTGCCCTCCCCAGTCCTCAGAAAGATTGCAAATTAACAACCCTGGCTTTCAAGAGGCCTTTAGGTATGTTTTCTTTGATATTATATCTTAGAAAAATTTGAACCCACTTTAAAATGTCGACATTTTAGAAATCTCAGCATTTCAGCTGCTCTTCAAGTATCAGAAGACCTGGCACCACCGGGCCTGATTTCTCACAAGGCAGTCCCCACTGCTGCTGAGAAATAGTCATTCCCTTACACAGGGCATATGGTCTCCAGTTTCCCTCAATCCCTACTGCTCCCTATCATTCCCTGATACCAAGACTGAGAATCAGTCGCCATTTATACTTGCACTGATACTCTTTTGGCATAGAAACATTTTGCTATGCCTATGTGCTTTTTTTAACCAAAAAAAAAAAACAAAAAACAAAAAACAAAGACAGGTATGGAGAACCACGTGATTTTTTTAAATGTAACAATCTGCTTTATTTATTTATCTGCTCACCTGAACTATTTCAATGTCTTCTGATTAATTCATTCAATATACTCAAATGTGTGCTGCTAGATCTAACTGGCCTCCCCATCTCCACTTTCTCCCTGATTCTAACCCATCCTATATACACTTAAGGTATCATTCCTCTTCTGCAAAACATTTGGTGGTAGTAGTAGTAGTACTAGTAGTAGGAGAAGGAGAAGTTATAGCACTAGTTAATATCTACTGATACTAATGCTAACTAGCTATCCTGCCCTGTTCTATGCACTTTACTTACAGTAACATTTAATCCTCATGTCAACCACGTTAAGCAGGTGGTAGTAATACCACCTGTGCACAGACTGACCAATTCCACACAGACACAACGCAATCGCGCCTCACTTCATGCCTATACCATGTACCTCTCTTCTGCCGGAGGCTTCCTTGTGGTTCCTGATACCGTGGACTTCCTAAGCAAACAAGCTGTACGACTCAGAGGAGCAGAGCATCAACACCTCAGCAGGCACACCGTTGACATCTAAGCAATGGGAGTCAGAGGATAAGTTCCTCCCCTTAGAACTTAGAGAAATCATTGTTATTGAATATTAAGGGGCGGCCAGCTCAATACCACATCCCCACGTGTCCTTGCCCTCTGCGGTCTCTCTTTTCTCTCTCAGGCCTGCCCGCAAAGGCTGCACTAAGAAAGAGTACCACTGTTGGATGTGCCCCAGGCTCTGCTTTGTCAGGAACCCAGACGGAGAGATTCTTTTACACTTCCTCCTTCCTTTTTTTTTTTTTTTTTTAACTTAAATTGATATTGCCTTCAAAGACCACTTCATCATTTCGCTCCCCCGTCCGTCTTTCTCATCTCAGCTCTAACTGGCATGTCAGTATCAGCTTCGGTTTCTCCCTAGCTTCGTCCACGTGGTGAGGGACCATCATGTCTGACAACTCGCAGGACACATTTCCCACAGCTCCTACACACCCGGCGTGATGGCTTCCGCTTCTTAAAATGCCTTTTGAGAATTCTCAAAAGAGGACTCCAGCTGCCCTACCTCAGGATGGGGCAGGGGAAAGAGGAAAGGTCACAGAGCGCTGATACCAAGGAGAAACTTCATGGGGCAGGACTGCGCTATGAGCAAAGTCCCTACGGCTCAGCCCCAATGCTACTACCTGTATGAGCCTCCTCTGATACGAAAGGAAGGCATCGTGTGAGTTAAAAGAGACCTACAGAAGTGTGCCAGAGATCCCCTCGGATCCGTCTCTTGCTTCAACAGTATTCGGATGGAACAGACCCAGGGACGCCCCTTTTTCCAGCCTTCCCACCACCCTGCAACCTCTTTTCCAGTCGCAGCCTTTGGAAGCATCTTCTCAGCCATCCTCGGCCTCTGGGACCAGCCAACACCGTATTTTGCGCTTAGCTCCTCACTGCCCATCAGCCCTGGGCTCCCAGATTCACCAGAATTATTCCACCAAGATGGAGTTCCGACAGCTGCCTGGTCAACGCGCAACTGCGGTCTCTACACCTACCTCTCCCTGGGCCTCCGTTCACTGCGAAGATGTGGCTCGTGGTGGCCGGGCGGCCGCTGGAGGACGGGGGCCACTTGTTCCACCAGTGGGCTGAGGAGGGGCGGGGAGGCCCCAGTGTCCTTCAAAGATGCAGAACCAGCGCGGGGCCACGCCTTCTTCCCCCGAGGCACAGTTGTCCCAAGGCCCTGGGGCCGAACGCCGGACGCCAGGGAACCGCGTGGCTCCGGGGAAGAGCCTGAAGCAGGCCCTGTTGGAGCTGCGGGCCCTCTGCCCGCGCAGGCCCCAGCGCGGTGACTTCCTGGAGAGCCGCTTCCTAGTTGGGGAGGCGAAACTCCTCAAGGAGATGGGGAGCACCTGCCTACCTGCGCAGGCTTCCGCCCGGCCGCCTAAACAAGGGTCCCTTCGAAAGGCTCGCCTTCGAGCACCGCTAGGAGTCTCCGGAGCCCAGCAGCCTTCGAGGGGCCCTCTGAGCCGCCTAGTGCCAGGCCTTCCGCCCGAGCCTCTCCCTGCAGCCACGAGGCAGCTTTTTCTTTTTAACCACCCTGGAGCGCTCTCCCAAGCCGTGGACCAAATGCAAACAATGGAGCTTTTTGCAGCAAAAAGAGAGCTATCAGCCCCGCGCATTCAGCCCCATGTGGCAACTCTGAATTCTCCACATGCATACCCTCTGAGCCTCAGTTCCAACACCTGTGAGGTAGATTCGAATAACAATGCCCATTTTGTGAGAGAAATGATTTTTTAAATGCCTAGCAGGTACTAATAGTCAGTAAATGCCAGGAGACAAAATATCTCCCTCCAATGCATTTACACAACGTAATAAATCTGTGTCACTCTATATCTCTGTCACTATTTTCTATTTTATCTCCCTTACTTGATCAAATATTCCCTAAGAGCAAGGAGTGTCTTATTCCCCTTCTTAACTGTGTTAGCCCTGGTACATTCCAGCACATTCGAGTCAAAGAATAAACATTTTTTTAAAAAGTAACTTTTAAAGTTACTCTACTCAGTTGGGCTCAATAAAATGATCTGGTTTTGATTTGTGGACTTTTACTACTTTTTGAAAATGATTAGTTCTTCCTCAGATTCAGGCAGTTAAGCCTTTTCCCAACTGTTTTATGAGGAAAAACTTTTCCTTCCTCTCTCAAAATGTACCAAATGCCCTTTGGGCAGCAGGGACTGTTGGAAGTACTTAGAATTGAAAAATGAATAAAACCATCTCTGCCCTCAAGGAGTTGAATATTAACTTGTTGATGTAGTTATTTAACTTTCAGATGTATATTTCTATCTAGTTAATTCCACATGTTCCTCATATGTCAAAAAAATAAACATCTTTAAAGTTGGCTCCTTCCCTATTCCATGTTGCCTCCAAATCCACGCCTATGATGCAAGTGGAAACTGTTGATGTGTATTTGATTACATGAAAATAGCTTATGTATTTCCTTCTATTAATTACAGTGACTCTAAAATTTATAAACTATTTCCTTCCCATCCTGTGTGCCATATTCTCACAATATTAGTTACACATCCTTGATTTAACATAGTGCAGAAATATTTGAGATGTATAAATATGGGGCTTTACTCACATTAATTTTCAGAGTTTATGTATGACACTTCTTATTTCTCAAGATTTCAAAAAAAAGGTTTGTTTATAGGAACAATGTACAGAACTCATATTTTAAGTAAAGAATGACAAAGCTTAGCTTTCTCTCAAACTAAAAGAAAATAATAAAAGATTATTCTGTTATAGCCGATCTCACCCTTTAAGGCTTAAACCATGTTTTCTTTAATGATTGCAGTGAATCCACTGCAATTTAGCCAATTTTGTATAGTTGAAAGGCACTAGATGAAATAAAGAATCCCACCCACTTGGAACACCCTTAACCAAATGAGCCTCACTTTACTCCCAAAATGTAGTCTGCTCAAAGCTAGAAACAGCAAGCCATTTTCTTTCCTCTTCTTCTTCAAAAACTTCCTCTCTCTCTCTCCCTCTTTCTCCTCTTATATCAGAACAACCCTTTGTCATTTGTAATGAACAGAACCATTCCAAACATCTGGTTTGCACATCATTGGCCTCCCTTGGAACTCAGTCAACTGCAAAGGTTCCCACCTAGAAACACATACCTATAGAGCTGGAAAAAAACCAGTAAAGATCAAGAAATCCAGGGCCTTCACTTTGCAGAGGAGGACACAGCTTGGTGAGATCAATGTTGACATGAATGGAGTGACTTGCCCAAGTTTACATGTAAATGAGTGAAGGAGCCTAGATGAATGATCACATTCCTATTTGAGGAGAATGCCCAGCTAACCTCTAAGAGCCAGTTCTCTTTGTTGCCCCAATTACTCCTTACCCAAGACAAAATTCTGCAATGAAAAATGCATGTCTTGGGGGCTTGGTCCCACTTTTCCCTGAGTGTTTTCACGCGGCCCCCCACCCAAGCAGCCCTGCTTTTCCAGGTGCACAAAGATTCACATTCTTTCTGTTCCACCATCAGAACACCTTTCTTTTCTCACTTTTCTAGCCACATTGCTTAAACCAATCCATACTTCATTGCACATCATTGGTTTAATCCTTGAAGGAGGGCTTGCTTGTTAAAAGTTTTGTTAGCCCTGAAGAACAACTCTAATGGTAGCACAAGGACAAGTTCAGGGTCGGGGCTTGGCAGCAGCTTTCAAGCTTCTGTAAAATGAATTTTAGCGGCTCCAGAATTTGTATGCAAGAAGCACTCGTAGGAGTCATTCTGGTTGGAAGAAGATATTGTGGGACTTTTTGTGAGCTTGTGTTTGCCTAACAAACCCACTGTTTTTGCATATATTTTCCCAGAAATTTATTTACAGTGACTTTGGAGACAGTGATGGAATGATGGCCAAGCCATCCCTTATATATCAGCTGATTATAGCACTTTTCAAAATTGGTACTATTGGGTCATAGGAGATGATCTAAAATCTTATCTCACTTTCTTATAAATTCCTGCCTTCCCAATGCTGGTCACAGTTGTCTTATCCTTTCCTGAAGGAAAAGACAGTCAGCATAAGCCATGAGTACTGCCCTGAAAACATTCTATGTACTTTTAAAAGCAGTTTTAACAGAAGTAAAGAATAGGGCCAGTTTATGAAGAACTGGCTCAGCCATTTTCCGTTTTATGAATTGATTAGAAAAACAGAAATTTAATATCATAACTTACGCATACACTTTGAAAGAAGGGAGTGAAAAGTATTGTTTAATGTAGCAGACTAGAGACCTGATACCAGCTCAGGGTTCTGCCCAATTTCATCCTTACATGTATGGCCTATAGTGTCAGGTAAACAGGGGATGATATTTTGGAGCAGGGGATCAATCCACTCTTTGCAGTAAGTGGTCATCCACTTCAAAACAGCCAAACTAAATGTCAGTCGCGGTCACCAGGCCTTGGACACTTAGGGCAGATTATAAATTCCTTGAAGCCTATACTGAATGTTATCACATTATCTTTTTCTCTCTGCTTCCCATCTAAATCCCAGCACAAAATAGGTGCTTAATAAATATTTCCTAAGTGGGAATATAAAATAGAGTTCTAAACTTAATTATTATCAACTTTTCTAAAAACATATCATAGCAAATAAGCCATTTATCTCATCTCTATCTCATTTGACCCAGGTAATCATAAAAGACTATACTTAACCACTTAAACATATGCTCCAGTTGCCTTTAATGATTACATAACTTTTAGAAAATTTTCCATACAGTCTTTTTTCACAAAAGGAATTAAAAATGAGAAGAAAAAGGGAAATTATGATAAAGAAGGAAAATGCTTACGTACACATTTTAGGAAAAATAGGTTACTTGTGGTTTTATGTTTAAGGTTTTCATAGGTCACAAGTTCCTCAAGACTTATGTACATTTTTCGATATTTTATTAAAATGCGTTATGTATTTTAGATATCCACAGTTAATAAATGAGTCAGCAATTTAAAATAACCATTAAGCCCTCTCTGGAGCTCCGTTGCCCAGTGACATTCTGAATAGTCTTGTAAAAAGAACTTGTTCCTCATAGTTTGTAAACTGGATTTTGATGGGTGTACAGCAATATCTCACCTGTCCAACCTCCAGTCCAGAACCTAAGTTTGGACTCATAGCTTTCTTCTAGAAGAAAAGCGCTAGTACTTGTCTAGCTTAACTATGCTACCCTTTCCCCACCTCAAGCTGTCACTCTGGCTTGAGGACAAGCCTTTGGACAGAGGCTGAGGGAGAAAGAGAGAGAATCTTAAGCAGGCTTCACTGGATGCAGAGCCTGACATGGGGCTCAATTCCACAGCCCTGGGATCATGCCTGAGTGGAAATGGAGTTAGATACTCAACCAACTAACTGAGCCACCCAGGCAGCCTCTCCCCCACTTAATTCTTAAGTCCTTTTCAAAGGCTTTCTTTTTGAAAGTCCTACTTGGTAATTCTTCTTTATCACTAGGACTACTTTGGCTCCCTCTTGCTGGTCTAATGGTTTGCATGGGGAATTACAACGGCTAAGGATTTTCTACCCAGAGTAGGACGTATCTTGATTATGTTCATCCCCCTCAAGGTCAGGACACACTGACAATCACCCTCCTGCACACCTAGGAACAACTAGGCTTTTTCCAAAATTCACTGTACTTCTTGTTGCAGAACTTAACAGTTAGAAGCATTAGCTCTAGAGTCAGACTGATGGGTTCAAATCCCGACTTATCACTTAGTTACCTATGACCTTAGGCAAATTAGCCTCTCTAGGACTTTGTTTCTTACTTGGGGATAATGATACAGCTAATTTTGATGTCAAAAGTTATTTTGAAGATTAAATGAAATTATATATATAACGTGTTCAGAACATAGTACACAAAGTAAGCTCCTGAACCTACCTATTATTGTTACAAATTCTGTATGAGAGTCACATATTGACAAGATTTACAAATGGAAGAAACTGGAAAATCATATAGCCCAGGGCTAAAAATATCCTAATGTTTACAGAGCGCAGGCAGACAATATGATTGATGTGATTGAAGCAAATCTACAGAATGAGGGGAGGGGGGTTGGGGAGGCAAGACTGTGGGGCCCTCACCGGAGGGAGAACTGCTACTCAAGGCAAAGCACATTACTGTCCTATGCGATCAGGAACCTAGGCTTACCAGTTCTTCCGGTTTTTCAAGAAAAGCTAGAAATACAGATTTGTGTATAATCCCAATGTACAGATGTTGACAGTAATTCAATTTTTAATTTTTTTAATGTTTATTTATTTTTGAGAGAGAGAGAAAGAAAGACAGAGGACGCATTGGGGAGGGGAAGAGAGAGAGGGGAGACAGAATCTGTAGCAAGCTCCAAGCTCTCAGCACAGAGCCTGACTTGCAGCTCGAACTCATGAACCGTGAGATCATGACCTGAGCTGAAGTCCAACGCTTAACTGGCTGAGCCACCCAGGCGCCCCAGACAGTTAATTCAAATTTTTATAAAATGGTTTGTTGTTGTTATTGTTTTTAACTTCAATAATACATAGTAACTTCTACTTTAGAGCCTCTAATCCAATCTTACCACATTTCATTTGAAAATGTGAAAAACAGGATTGAGGGAGAAAATGTCATGAATGTCAAAGGTAACACAACTAGTGACTAGCAACACTCTAACAAAGCTCACACCAGTAAAGTCTGACATCCTTCCCAATGATGCTTGATCTTCCTTACATCTATTTCTAATCTGTCACTAAATGCTATCATTCTGTACTTTCCAGTTCATTCTTATGGCCACCATGATTTCTGGGCCCCCATTGCCTCATAATCTCCTTATTAATGTTTTGATGTTTTGCCCCAATCTGATCCACCATACCTGTTTGCTAAAATCACACTGACCTTTTTGCTATTTGATCACATTCCTGCTCTAAGTCATTCAAAAGTTCTTTATTACCTGCTGTATCAGAGCCAAGTACACTGGCCTATAATTCACTCATCCAGCCTTAGACTGATTTCTTTTTACTGATCACCTTCCTGGTTCCTCCATAAACAAGCTGTGTTGCCTTGGCTGAGTTAGTCACTTTACCTCAGCATTTCTCTAAACAAGATGAAAATAATGGGAGAGTATAATAGTAGCACTAGCCTCACAATGTTATTACAGACATTAAATGAGTTAGCTTCCATACGATGCTTCACATAGAGCAAGCACTCTAAAACGCCAGTTTTTATGTATGTACCTGTGTTGTCTCTGCTACCAGATTCTAAATATCTTTAGAGCAGAACCTATGTCTAAGTGGTATATGTTCTTCCCACCCAAATATTAAGCACATACTATGTACCATTAAGTATTTATTCACAGAGCGAATGAAGATAAGTAAATGAAGAATCTGTACAATCAGATAAACATGTCCATGTA
Source organism: Hyaena hyaena (assembly GCF_003009895.1). Lineage (NCBI taxonomy): Eukaryota > Metazoa > Chordata > Mammalia > Carnivora > Hyaenidae > Hyaena > Hyaena hyaena. Next base: position 274,456 of record NW_024081340.1, read on the forward strand.
CCAGAAATGGAGCAGAAATGAAAAGTCATGAGTGGATTCAAGATCTGCTGGATTCCAGGGTCAGAGGCAGGCAGTGACTGTAGGGTGTTTGTCTCCTGTTCAGGAATGGTGACTTAAAAAGTTTCACTTAGGGGCGTCTGGGTGGCTCAGTTGGTTAAGCGTCCAACTTCGGCTAAGATCATGATCTCGCAGTTCATGAGTTTGAGCCCCACGTCAGGCTCTGTGCTGACAGTTCAGAGCCTGGAACCTCCTTCAGTATCTGTGTCTCCCTCTCTCTATGCCCTTCCTTGCCTGTGCTCTGTCTGCCTCTGTCTCAAAAATAAATAAATATTACAAAAATTTTTTTTTTACATTTCATTTAAGGGATGCAGCCAGATGGATAGGGTCTCTTTACTTGTAAAAGGAGGCTTTAAAAGGTTTCCTGGCACCTAAGAGTATAGCTTAGCTGGGACCGGAGAGATGAGAGAACAGGGCACAGCCTATGGCTGGGAACTGAAGCAAGCCACTGGTGATTTCTATGGCTGGACCTTGCGATTCTTAATAGCACTGAAGAGTAGGAGTCCCAAATCAGCATCATAAAGTCTAGCTGTGGATCAGGAGCACGGGGAAGCCACCAGAAGGTTGAAACAGAAGCATGCCATCTGGTCTATATCTGAAGACTTTGTCTTTTGTTTTCAGAAGCTTAATTATGATGTGTCTTGGAGTAGGTTTCTTTGCATGTATCCTCTTTAAGTTTGACTCACCTTCTTGAATCATTTTTGCATCTTTTGCCAGCTTTGGAAAGTTTTCAGACTTTACTTCTTCAGATACTTTTCAGTCTCACTCTCTTTCGTCTCCTTATGAGACTCCAGTGATATAAATGTTAGCTTTTTTGTTATTATCCCACAGGACTATGAGACCCTGTTCATTAATTTTTTTCAGTCTCTTTTCTTTCTGATGTTCAAATTGGGTAAGTTCTACTGCATGTCTTCAATTTTGCTGATTTTATCCTCCACCATCTTCAATTTACTCTTGAGCCTTTTTATTTTAGTTATTGTATTTTTTCATCAATTTCCATCAATAATTTCCATCTGGTTGTTTCTTAGGACATATTTCTTTGCTGATATTTTCCCCATTTTTTCATTTGTTTCCAGAGAATTTGATATTGCTTGTTAAGATATTTTTATGACAGCTGCTTTAAAATCTGTGTCAGATCATTCCAACATCTACTTCATCTTAGTGTATGCCTCTGTTAGTATTCTTTTCTCATCCTTGTGATTTGTTGGTGTGACAAGTGATTTTCATTTTCAATTATATCCTGTATATTTTAGATATTATATTATGAGACTCAGAATCCTATTTAATCTTCTTTTACAGCCAGCAGTCACCCTGTTGAGATATATAGTGCAATGGCTGGGTGGTTATGCATGCTTAGCTTTCTAATGAGCCCCGCCAACAGCATGGCAACAAAAATGGGGCACCCACTTACACTACCTTGTTGCAGATGGGGAGGCAGAAATTCACCTCCCCTGTCAGTCCCATTGACACCTTCCCATTGAAAGCTGGGTACCAACTACCTTTGTTTCATTGTATCTGAGTGGGAGTGTGAGCTTAGCTCCTGTTAGGCCCTGCTGACATCAGAGAGGAAGAAAACAGCAGAAGATTGAGTCACACAGCTTTGTGCTACAGCATCTGGGCAGAGGCTTGGCCCTCAACTAAGCCTTGCTGTTACTCAGGGGTGGGAGATAACGAAGTACTGACTCATCCAGTCTCTTGCCAGATGGGAGTGGAGGCTTTGCTTGCCACTGGACCTCCCTGATACTACTTTGGCAGGAGAATTGCAGCAATGTCTGCTTCTGGTGAAAAGATCGGCTCCTCACTGAACCCCGCCACTGCTATCCAGGCTGGGGAATCAGAGAACCAACTGCTTCTGCTGAGGGGGAGATGGAAAATTGTCTCCTCACTCAGTTTCACCAACTTTACCCTGACTTTATCCCAACAGAATAAATGAGAGCACCAGACCTGTTGGGGAGTAGGCTGAGGGGAGGGGCTCGGGAGGGTGGAGGGAAGGACCGAGACAAAAGAGAGATGGAAGACCAGCTTCCTGTTTGGCCCCAATGAAACTACAGGAATGCAGGCAATTATTCTGTTGGTATTTGGTTGGAATACTGCAGGTATTACCAGAAAGATTTTCTGTTGTGAGGCCAACCTTTCCTGATCCTTTGGTTATGGGAACAGGTTTTTCTTAGAGTTTTTTTTTGTCTGTGTCTATTGACAGTTCCAGTTGGGAGGTAATAAACTATCTGAAACATACAAGAGGCAAGAAAGAAAGCCAGGGAACTCATGACCATGTCATTCCTGAAGTCCTGAGATCCCTAGACCATCAGCCTTGCTCTTTCCACCTTTTGGAATCTTCCTATGCTTGTTTGGTTTGTTATGTCCAGGGGTTTTTTAGTTGTAAAAGGGAAGGGACCCGGAAAGAATGGGGCTATCTAATCTTGAACATGATCCATATTTTTATATGATTAGTCTAACAAGCAAAATGTAAAAAAGACATTTTTGAGATGATTAAAAAAATTCGAATGTGGACTGAGGATTAGATGATATTGGGAAATTATTTTTAATTTGGTTTAACTTGGCTTGCTGTGATAATGGTATTATGGCCATCTACGACAATATTCTTCATTTCTTTAGATGTTTTATGAAATATTTCGGGGTGAAATTATATAATATCAGAATTTCCTATTAAAATATGTTCACAAAAATAGAGGGAAGCAAGGGAATTAAGGAAGAAGAAAGATAAGAAAGGAGGAAGGAGGGAGGGAGGAAAGTATCAAGGGAGGATGGAAAGAAAGAAAGGTTAAGTAGGTAAGGAAGTGTGGCAAGATGCTAGTAATGGTTGAATATAATGAGTCTAGGGGAGTCATTATTCTATTTTTCTACTCTTTGATGCATAGCTAAAAACATCTATAATAAAAAGTTGTGTATTTAAAGAATCTCCCTCGCTATGTTATAGAGAATTGATTAGAGGAGACAATAGAAGACTTGAGCTGGAGTTTAGAAGCAGACACAGTCAACCAGCTGTGAGATAATGCAGGTTTTGACTAGGATGACGGTGACCAAGATGGAAAGACAACAGAAAAAGTAAGCAGAAGATATGAGATTTTGTGGTGATGGTTTGGAAAAAAATTTTGAAAGAGGGTTAAGTATGATTGGCTGCTTTGAGTTGGGCTACCCACCTATGATGGAAGACATGGGAGTGGGTGAGTTTGCAGTGGAAGTAGGTAGAGAAGATTAAAATTTGGATTTGAATAGGTGAAACAGCAAGTGAGGGGCAGTTTACAGGTAGTATGTGATATAAAGTCTGAATCTTAGAAGTGAAGTCTAGGTTGAAAAGCTCAATAGAAAAAAATCAATAGAAACCTAGTGTTGGAAGTTGTAGAGATGTTCTATGAAACTGTGGGAATGGTTGAGAGAGCTGCAGGTAAAGAGACAAGGGGCGAGGGGAGAGCGGGGCAGGACATGGCTCTTAAGGAACTTAAGCATCTACAAGTCAGGCAGAAGAGACTTTTCTTAAAAGTGGCCAAACAGGGGCACCTGGGTGGCTCAGTAGATTAAGTGTTCTGACTCTTGATTTCAGCTGAGATCATGATCTCATGGTTTGTGGGTTCAGACCCCATGTCGGCTCTGTGTTTACAGCAAGGAACCTGCTTGGAATTCTCTCTTTCCCTCTCTCTTTCTGTCCCTTCCCTGCTCGTGCTTTCTCTCAAAAATAAATAAATAAACTTAAAAAAACAAAAACAAAAAAACAAACCTACATTTAAAAAAAAGGTGGCCAAACAATAGGAATGCCTAGCACCCAAGATCTTGGATTCTAAATACCACTCTTCCATTCATTTTTAAATTAGATCTAATTAGTTAAGTTAACAAGTAGGGTGGGCCCTTAATTCAATACGACTGCTGTCCTTATAAGAGAAGAGACACAGACATGCAGGAGGGAGCACCATGTGATAACAGAGGCAGAGATTAGAATTAACACAGCTGGGAGCCAAGCAACACAAAGGATCACTAGCAACCACCAGAAGCTAAGAAGAGGCAAGGAAGAATTCTGTTCTAGAGCCTCCAGAAAAAGCACAGTCCTACCAATACCTTAGCCTCCAGAACTGCAAGACAATAAATTTCTGCCACTTTAAGGCAGCCTGCTTGTGATAATTTGTTACCGCAGTGCTAGGAGACAATTACACCATTCATTCACTCAAACACATTTAAAGAAAACCGAGAAAAGCTCTTTCCTTTCCTCCTTCCTGAAATTTCAGTCCTGAGGCTCTCAGGACCATTCCTGATCTCCCCTAACAAGTACAGAGTCTGTATAGGAGCCCAAGCGGGATGAGGAGGGATCCTCATCCCACTTGGGGGAGACGGACAAGGGGAGAAGAGGAGCTTGGAACAGGTGTCAGAGCCTGATCAAGGTGACCAGAGCTTGCACTTGAGGAGACAGCTCTAAATGAGAAATCAGAGCGCAGAGAGTGAAGAGGGGATCCATACATGGGGGCAACCTCATGTGGGTTATGGGAACTGGGGTCAGGAGAGCAAACATGTAGGAGCAGGGAGACACAGAGTGTCAGCCCCTGAGTGTGACAGTGGGCGAAATGTAACTCGGCAACATGTAGGTAAATTGAATAAGTAAATACATCAGGGAAGACAAAAACCAAGTTTCTCACTCTCAGAGAGGGGGACTAAAACAAAGAAAAAAAAGAAATTGAACTTTGACAGACTGGAATTGGAGGTATCAGTATGAAATCATGGATTTCAATAAATATAGAAATAAATACGGATGTGGGGGGTATGTATGTTACATGGACATACATCTAGTCCTCAGCCTGGTTTTCTGGGAGGGCAACAAGAGTGCCTAGGGCCCAGATCTTGGTATCTAAATGCCATTCTCTACTAAAAAGATGCAGGATTTCCTTAGAAAAATGACTGATTCTAGGGCTGGGTTAGGGAAACTATGAGATGATCAGTACAAACACATAGACACAAAACAAAAACCTCAACAAAAGCATCTCAAAAGGACACACCACTCAATTTGCAGGTGTTTCTATTGGCCAAATTGGGGAAACGTTGAACAAAATAAATAATGAGATTAAAAGACCACTATATAAAATGAGTTCAACTGAATAAAATCTGAACCATGAATCTAAAGACAGATATGTAAATGAATACGTTGGAAGTTTGGCGAAAAATGAAATATTTACATGATCTAAAGGAATTCCCAACAAAGCACTTATAAATTACAAAGTGAAAAGAGTAACTTTCTAGCAGAGAAACATGGCAGACATCACTTTAATCAAGTGATGAAAATGAAAAGCACTAATAATAGGGCACACTGAAATCGTGTGTCACCTGACAGGATGCAATGAGAACACAGTGTCACTTCTGTTATAATCCTACCAGTGGTATATAACCTAAATCTAATCCTAAGGAAACATCAGACAAACTCAAACTGAGGAACATTCTACCAAGTAACTGGCTGGCTAATCTTCAAAAGTTATCCAAGTCATGAAAGTGAAGAGGCTAAAAAACTGTTCCAGAGTGAAGGAGCCTAAAGCGAAATTACTAAATGCAACACATGATCTTGACGGTGATCCTTTTGCTATAAAGGACATTATTGGGACAGTTGGCAAAACATAAATGAGCCCTGAGGTTTGGTTTTTTTGTTTGGATACCTTTGGGGTTATGTAGGACAATGTCTTTATTTGTCGGAAACACCCATTAAAATATTCAGGGAAGAGTGGGCATTATATCTGCAACTTTCCCTTAAGTTGCCCAGAAACAAACAAACAGACAAAAAAACTGCTTGCTACTTTTTTTCTAATTTGGTGGTTGTTTCCAAAAACCTGTTTTAAACCTTCTGTATTTCATAGGGATACTTTGAGATATGGTGCAAAATACCAAGTTCTAGAAGATACAAGACCTACATGCAAGGAATTTACAACTGAGCAAAGAAGTTGATACACAGACACGTATACTCCTGGTAAAATTAAATTGAGCCAAGAGTCAGGTTTGACTGAAAATTCCTCCACCCTGACAGAGTTTTTGCCAAATCATATAACACAACAGGTATTAAGGGAGGTTAATACTCCTTTTAAAAATGATTGCCTGAACTTGATCCAACTTCCTTGCAATATTGTATCTGTGAGGAATTCTTCATACTTAAATCCAACCCTCTGGTACCGGCTAGTGTGGAATTGAAGATACCAGTTTCACCAATGACCTAATTTATAAAGGAAGTTATACATGAAGAAAAATGGAGTTCTAGAGAACAAAAATAAAGAACTTTTTGTTTTACGTTCACTGTACCTGTCTCCTAGTTGCATTTATCTTCAGAGTAGCAATCATCCTGTCCAGAAAGCTAATTTCAAAGATAGAAAGAAGAGGCACCCCGAGTAAATTTGTTTCAGTGGTTTTCCAGTCTCCTAATAAAGCAACAGGACCCCACGATCACTAGAGGGCACAGCTGGGTTGCTCTCAGTCCTGTGCATACAGAGGAATTTCTTCAATTTTCTATCTAAAAGGAGTTGATACCATCACTTCACCTTTGAAACACAATAGATAAATGAGTTCATTTCCAAGTAGGTGGCTTGTCTAATACAGATGATTTAGTGGCAGGGGGAAAATGCTATGAACAAATTAAAACACTCATTTCTGGATTTTAACGTCATTTACGTTTTTTTTCTGGTTCTCATATTTGCTATGTTGTATCATTTAAAACAAGGCAATATATCTACTCACCTTTGATTTCTATCTCAGCGTGAAAGCCCCTTTGCTTTTCCTAATTTTTAGTCAACTCTGCAGACACCATTTCCTCACTGGCATGTTTCGATTTGTTTTACATTCTAACTTTTTACTGGAAATGAATCTTGAAGAATTTTTTAAAAGACTTCCTCAGTAACTCAGAGTGATCATGTCTGTGCTATTCTCACTACCAAATAATAGAGTTTTGAAATCCTAGTCTCCAATATTTTGTGAAAGTTTCTATTTTCCGTTAGATACTCCTGTTATGTTAAGCAACTGGGAACAGGAATTTTCTCTATGGCTACTTAGAGCCTATGCCATGGGGTGTGTGGAATGTGGACTGAGGACAGGCTCACTGTAAATTCTACGTAGTCTACTCCTACATCTCCCATCCCACAACCCCATCCCCCACACCTTTTCCTGCTCTGCCTCAAAAATAACCCAGCCAAAAATATTTGCTAAGCATCTGTGCAGGCAAGGAAGGATAGAAAAAAGTACTCATATACACAAACCTTATACTCTAGCTAGAAAGACAAAGCATGAAACTAAAAAAAAGTGTCAACAATACAAGGTTATCTCATATTAATTATTTAATTCTGAATTTTCCGGAACTGCATCAACTTAAAATATTTTGATGCATTGGCAATTCATGTGCTAAACTAGAGTGTAGTATTCAGCTAGAGCATCATCGAGGGCTCCGAAGACCTGGATTAGAATGTGAGCTTTGCCACCTATTATGTGACTTTAGGCATTATTAATTTCTCTGAACTTTAGATTCTTCATCTGTAAAATGGGAAAATAGTGCCTACCTGTTAGAGTTAATATGAGGATTACACTTCCTGGAATAACATGCAGGAAGTGTCTAGCTATAAAGAACAATTGTATCATCACCATGTGTATGTTCAGAATTTTTCATTTGAGAATCTTGTTGCCATAGCATATATCAGGTACTTCCCTAAGCACTGAATAAAATGAGGGGCGTCTAGATGGCTCAGCTGGTTAAGCAACTGACTTCCGCTCAGGTCATGATCTTTCAGTTCTTGAGTTCAAGCCCCATGTCTGTGCCGCTAGCTCAGAGCCTGGAGCCTATTTCAGATTCTGTGTCTCTCTCTCTCATTGTCCCTCCCCTGTTTACATTCTCTCTCTCTTCTCAAAAATAAATAAAGAAATATTTTTTATTGACAATAAACTATTTGTAAAAAAAAAAAAAAGAAATTAAAAAAAAAAAAAGAAATATTTTTTAAAAATGACACATAGCCACTGTCTTCAAGCAGCTCACTGACATTAATACTAACTTCAGCATTATAAATATGTACCCAGCATGATTATAAGTACATACATATACTTGTACATATGTGTATGCACATATATGTATGTACTTATACATATGTAAGTATAAATAAATAAAAATACTTACACAGGAGGCAGCCCAGAGTTTTGGCCAATAGGGGTGCATGATCAATGAAGTTTCAGCACCCTGACAGGTATGTTAACAACTAATTAAGGTAATGAGTTAAAATATTCTGCACTGGTGGTGTCAATTAAGTATAACGGGAGCCCAGAGACGCAGACGTCTCGATAGTCTTAAGTGTGACTAGGAATTCACCAGTCAGAAAAATATGGGAAGAAAATTCCAGGCAGAGGTAATGACCGTGAGCTTGGAGTAAGCAAAGCTGAAATACTGACTCCATCACTTTCCAGCTGTGTGAACATAGACACTCCCAGGGGTGCCTGAGGACTGGTTATTTTTTAATTAAATGAAATCGTACTCATTAGTTTAATGCGGTTCCCTTGCTCTAGATCTCTTCCTTTCTCATGTCAGAAGGACCCTCGCTGCACACACCAGACAGGTGAAGTACGAGAGGGTTACTGGAGTTATTATTATTATTATTATTATTATCATTATTATTATTATTTTTGTTACTGTGGCTCAAGCATTTGCCTGTGCTTCGTGCCTGAATTTTAGCCCCTTATGACTACTCACATTGTAAGGGTTTCTGGGGCCTTCTGTCTTTCTACATGAACTTCTGACCTTCTGTCTGGATCTGAACTATAACTCACTATAGCGGACATTTCTTATTTTGTGTACACCCACGTCTCCTCCGCCTGCTGCTGGTAGCAGCATCCTGTTTCCTTTAGCAGCCCACCTATTTCTCTTTTAGTCCTATGGTTCTGGGGATTCTAGTCCGTCACAGCAACTTAGCCCTCTGGCTAGAGCAATTGAGTTCAACATGGAATATGATGTGAGTCAAAGAGAGCTAGGTTCAAAGCCTTTAATGGAACTTGGCAGGAGAGACTGTTTCTTCCAAATGGGGAGCTTCAGTTGCCAGAGGCCTCTATTAAAGAAATACCTGCCTGATAATGAAGCCAGTGTAATAAAGTATAACCAAAAGGTAGAAAAAAGTTTTCTGAGCACCTGGATGCAATAGTACCTGAAGCCAATAGATCTACTACTGAAACTTTTCCTATGTGAACTGATAAATTCCCTGTTCCTTTAGCCTAGTTTTGACCTTGTGTCACCTGTCACAGAAAGAGTTCTAATATCTCTGGAGTTCGTCACTCAATCCAGTCTTCTGATTCATTTCTTGTAAGACTGGCTGCCTCCCTAGGTCACATTTCCAGATTTACTGCCATGACTGATAATGGAGCTTATTATGAAGTACAGAATAAACTCCAGTGCTTTCTCAGATCTGTGATATTAATTGTAATTGCAGCAATTTGCCTCATATTTGTGGACTGCTTCCACGCTCTGAGACATATGGTAAGATCCAAATAAATTGAATCTCCCACTTCCCTGCTGTTTTTAATGGATACTACCTTTACCTCCTCTCACTATCTCAATGCTATTACCAATAATAATAATAATAATAGCAGCAAGAATAATAGGTACCATTGACTGAGTGTCTATTGAGTTCTAGACATGATACCATTAGTGGGCTATGTTTGGTGCGCTATACTCATCACTTCAAAAAATAAAAATTCACCTGGGTGGCTCTGTCAGTTAAGCATCCAACTCTTGGTTTCAGCTCCGGTCATCCATGATCTTGTGGTTCACGAGATCGAGCCCTGATTCAGGCTCCATGCTAACATTGCGGATCCTGCTTGGGATTCTCTCTCTGCCCCTCCCCTGTTTATTCTCTCTCTCTCTCTCGCTGTCTCTCTCACTCTAAGGTTTTTTTTTAAACTTAAAAAAAATAAAATGGAATAGAATAAAGTAGATCAGAATAGAATGGAATGAAATTATATAGAAAATAAATATTAAGAATGCATGTAAGGTAATGAGTATTAGTTTGCAAATTTTTCCATTATACTGTGTCTGTTTGTGCATGTGAATACTGATTTGCAAAATAAAGTATATTTTTAATGTGTGCTATGATGAAAAAAATAATTTGTCCAAAGTCACATAGATAGTAATAGGGCCATCTCTGAATCCAGACATGTGGCTAGCCATTGGCTGTCTCAACCATGTGGCATTTATAGATAGGGAAAAGAAGTTCAGAGAAGTTAAGTAATATGAGAAAAATTATAATGCCTGCCACATAAGATTATTATTTAATCCTTACAATTATTATTATTATTGTATATAATACAATTGTATATAATAAAATGATAATGCCTACCATGTAATATTGTAAGGATAATACAACTGGCTGGTATATAGTAGAGCATAATAAAAGTTAGCTAACATTAAACCATTCTGAAAGTTGTCTTTTGATCTAACATTATATTACAAACAGATTTCCATTTCTTTAAATACTCTTTTACAATTGCATATTGTAGATATCGGCAATGTATTCCTTTGTCTGTATTTGTAATGATTCCTTTGCTTACCCAGTCTTATATCATGAGACATTTAGGTTGTGTCTATCTTCTTGCTGTTTACAACAGCAGTTAACAGCTTAAGGGACCAATATCCATGTATAAATATTTCCTTAGGACAAATCCTGAGAAGAGGAATGGCTAACTCAAAGGGCATACACATTGTATACTTCAGAAAGTTTAAACCAATTTACATTTTACCCCCAGCAATTTCTCTAGGTCTGGCCTCTGTAAAAATAGGATGTTGGTCATCAGGAGCTTTCTAATAACTTAAAAACCCACTTATAGGGAGGTTGCCACTGTCATGGTAAGATCAACGAAGGGGCTCCTGGTAGTTGATAAAGCATCTGACTTTGGCTCAGGTCATGATCTCACAGTTCATAAGTTGAAGTCCGACGTCTGGCTCTGAGCTTTTAGCTCAGAGGAGCCTGATTTTTATACTATCTCCCTCTCTCTCTGCCCCTCCCCACTCATGCTCTGTCTGTCTCTCTCTCTCTCAAAAATAAATAAACATTAAAAATATAATTACACAAAAAAGACCAACTAAGCTTGTTTTGTGCAAAACTCATCGAAACATCCCTGTGCCTTATGTCCAACTCTCGCCACCCCTAGGTCATATCTGTCCTTCATGCAGCCTTGATATCTCCCCTTAGTGTACTCCATTGCTACACATAAATAACCATCCCTGCCATCACTGGGTACACTCAGCGGTACCTCAACCAAGCCTACCTCCTGAATGCACAGGAGCTGAGCAGGATCCTACTGTATTTCCTAAACATAACCACATAACGTACAACCATGTTGGTTGCTTAATTGCTTCTGTGGACTCTTATAGCTGCTAAGTGGAGATAACAAATAACAATACTCTCGCCCATCCCCATTCTTCTTGTAAAAACATCCTACTCCTTTCCCGTTTGTTTCTTTCAGGGAACACCTCCCCAACTCCATGTCCTACCGAGGGCTTTCAACACAGGCAGTCATCCCTTTCCCTGGCAAGGGTGGAAATAAGATCCAATCTGGACATGCATCATAGTCGCATACTTTTCTCGACACTGGGTCCGAGAAGCAGACACAGGACACAAAGAAGGCGAATCAGAGTTTCTCCCCAACACTGGTGTACAAAGTTTAAGAGCAGTTACTTCTCTGTGTGGTTACTGAATCGTGACTGGGTAAGACTGCTGCTGCCGGCAACCATCTTCCCCAGTGCCACAGAGGTTGCTGTCAGGTCCAGAAGAGAAAGAGGCCAGCACATCAAGGGACCAAGAGACCTGAGCCTCTGCACACAGCAGTGCCTAAAGTCAGTGCCACCACCAGGCCTTTGGGTTTAAAAGAAAAATGTTTTGGCTGGGGAAAGTTTGATTAGTTTTTCACCTCTAGTAACTAAAAGAGCTTTGATTGACACCGTTTGTAAAATGAGTGGCATTAAGATGTATCTTGAGTTCTGAGAAGGGAGGTATACAGTAATAAAGTATGGTAATACTGCAGAAATTAGGTAGACTAATAAAAGTTTATAAATAATAATAGTTACAAGAGAATGATCAATGCAAAATACCTCAAAGACAGGTGTTTATAAAATGACATAATGAATTTATTTATTTAAAATTTTTTTTAAAGTTCAAGTTGATTTGTTTATTTATTTATTTATTTTACAAATAGTTTATTGTCAAATTAGTTTCCTATTTTAAATTTTTTAATGCTTATTTATTTCTAAGAGACAAAGAGAGACAGAGTACAAGTGGGGGAGGGGTAGAGAGAGAGGGAGACACAGAATCTGAAGCAGGCTCCAGGCTCTGAGTTGTCAGCACAGAGCCTGAAGTGGTGCTTGAACCCACAAACCGGGAGATCATGACCTTAGCCAAAGTCTGATGCCTAAACGACTGAGCCACCCAGGCGCCCCATGAATTTATTTATTTATTTATTTATTTATTTATAGAAAGAAACAGAGAGAGAGAAAGCATGAGTGGGGGAGGGGCAGAGAGTCAGGGAGAGAGAATTTCAAGCTCCATGCTGTTGGCCCAGAGCCCAATGCAGGGCTCGAAACCATGAACCACAAGGTCATGACCTAAGCTGAGATCAAGAGTTGGACACTTAACCAACAGAGCCACCCAGGTGCTCCAGAGAACAACATAATGAATTTAAATAAAAGGGGGCAGTGTGAGGAAACTGGTTAGGGTCTCAACTCTACCTCCAGGCAGCTACACATCCCGACCAAATCACAGTATCTGTCAGAGTTTCATTCCCTTGTCTGAAAATAAGTGGACTGAACTGACTGAGCTCTAAGGGCTCTTCTACTCTAAAATCTGTAAACTTTGTCCACTAAAGTCACAGTGGTGTGGTCCCTGTGTCTAGGAGATGCTATTCACTGATTGGCCTCGGCCTGGGTTACTGTCTATTGACATGGGTTGAGGAGGATATATTGTACTGGAAGGGGGGAGGGGGCCCCACCCAAACCACCTGGTTGTTTTGCATGAAGGGAGTGTCAGAATATATTCTGAGGACTCAATCACTATGACCATGTAATGCCTTTAAAAGGCATATCTGTTGTGTCCAAAATAACCATTCTGATAGACAATGAGGCTGTTCAGCGTTTTATAAAATTATTCTAGGTCGTGGGTGAGTAACCCTCAATTTACCACCACCCTCTCTGAATGTCTGGTCTCCTCTGGAATAATTCTTCAGGGCAGAGGTTACAAACTCGTCCACAGATGGGTTTTGTTAGGACCACACATTACTGGTCCACATAGTATTTTTAAAATTTAGAATTCGTTGCCAACGTTTTTAAAAAATGGGAAATTTGCATAAAAAATCTGGATTTCTGGCTTCTCTTAAATCAGAAGCTCTCTTTAGCAGAGCCAAACCCACATTCCCACATGGCAACAATAGACTTGGGCTGAGTAACAGCTGTTCCTTTTAGACAAGGCAAGCATTTTCCAGGTTTTCACAGATCTCTGTGGATTGTTTTGTACAGGTAGATTACATTTTGGCCTGTGTAGATTTGTTAATCTGTGATCATTGTATTAAAGCCTGGTTATGAATTTGCCCACCCAGTATGCTGGTGCACTCAATGTGGTAACAATTGAGTTTACCCTGGTACTGACCCTGGACTCCATATGGCAAAAACGCTCTAAATTGTGGCTAAAAAGTAACTATTTCGTCAAGAGCTACTTTCCAGAGCTCTCAATCTGCAGAGTCAACTGAATGTCCAATCTAACCCAGCAAAATGGAAAATTCCACCTTTCCCTTTATTAAAATATTTAAGAAGACAAACTTTTTTAATTGGCAAATTCTAATTCTGCACTCTTTAAGTATGAGTAGGAAAGAGAATCAATAATCAAATAAAGAACCAAAGGTTCAAAGGAAAGGGATTATTCTGAGGAATCATAACAAATATTCCTTAGGAAGCAAATTTACTTGAAGAAAACAAAATTTTAAAAAATCTAATTCATAATGTCTGTAAGGGTCAAAAAGACATTGTCTCTATAAATGATTACATTCTGAGATATGGGAAAGTTTTAACTTGGAAAAACAACTACCCAATTTTCTGTATCTTTTTTTTAAAAAATGTTTTTAATGTTTATTTATTTATTTTGAGAGAGAGAGAGAGCTGGGGAGGGGCAGGGAGAAAGGGAGAGAGAGAATCCCAAGCAGGCGCTGCCCTGTCAGCGCAGAGCCCAATGCAGGGCTCACAAACCGTGAGTTCATGACCTGAGCTGAAATCAAGAGTTGAACACTTAACCAGCTGAGCCACCCAGGCACCCATGTATTGGTTTTTAAAGTTAGGTTTATTAAAGTATAATTTACACAGTAAAACTCACCTTTTTTAAGTTTACAGTCTTCATGAATTTTCACAAATGTATACAGTCACATAACCACCCCCACAACCAAGGTATTGAACATGTCTATCACCCCAGAGTTCCCTCTAGCAACTTGGTAGCCTACTTCCTGCCCCACCCTGATGTCTCTGGCAACTACTGACCTTTTTTCTGTCTCTATAGGTTTGCCTTTTCCATAGTATATAGCCTTTTGTATTTGGCATCATTCACTTAATATAATGATTTTGAGATTCATCCATGCTGTTGCATATATGAGCAATTTGTCTTATTTCATCTGTGAATGCACTACCATTTGTTTATTCATTCACTGGTTGATGGAAATTTGGATCATTTCCAGTTTGAGGCTATACGAATAAACCTATTATAGACATTCAGATACAGGTCTTTGCAGGAACATATGTTTTCATTCCTCTGGGTTGAATACTGAGGAGTGATATTATTGCTGGGTCATGTGAGAAATATGTATTTAACTTTATGAGAAACTGCCAAACTGATTTCAGTTAGCAATTTACCAGGGTTTCATCTGCTTGCAACCTTGTCAGCACTTGGGATTGCCATTCTTTTTAATTTTATCCACTCCAATAGATGAGTAGTAGTGTCTCACTGTGGTTTTAACTTGCATTTCCCTAATAGCTAATGGTGTAGAATGTCTTTTTATGTACATATTTGCCATCTGTACATCTTTTCTGGTCAAGTGTTCATATCATTTGCTCATGTTTCTACTATCTTTACACGTAAGTAATTTATATATTTAGATAAAAGTCCTTTCTCAGATATGTTTTGCAAATATGTATGGATGCAATCTGATGGCATAAAAAGCTTTTATAGATTCAAAAATAACCATCTGATTTTAAAACAGTTTAAATAATTAAAAAAAAAACTATTAGATATTGCTAAAACCATAGTCAGTGATTTACATGGTTATTAAAAAAAACTCTCCCAGACCTTAGGTCAAAGGATAAAGACCTGAGCCATGAGGGAAAAAAAGGAAAGAAACTGGATTTATAATTACAAAATAGAAGAAAATACCCCTGAACTCAGAAAACATGTCACTTTTCAAATGGACGGTACACATGGAATATCTGAAAAATTACTTTCAAGGATAAAGGAAAATTTTTTCTAAGGGCAACCAGGTAGGGGGAAAAAAGTCAGGTTACTTCTTTAAGGAAAAAGAAAAAAGAAAACAGATTGGACTCTGATGTATCTTGTACAACTCAAAATGCTAAAACAAACAAAAGGATAGAGAGAAAGAGAGAAAGGCAAAGAGAAAGAAAGAAGCATAGTTTATAGTCATGTTTTTCAAACACTGACTCACTAGTCAGTCATGAAATCGATTTAGTACATTGTAACCAGCGTTCACTTCTGAATCAAATAGAACAAAATAGAATAGCAATGTATTAAAGGTAAGGGAATTTGGTGTGTGTGTCTCTATGTGCATATGTCACTGGGTAAGAAAATAAAATGCATCTCCTAGTTTGAATTGCATTTGAAAATGCTTGAGTAGGTGAACTACAGATCTATCAACTGTATACCAGTTTTGGAAAAAGTACTCAGATGAATACTATAGTTGACGGAGTAATAAGGAAAAAGAGAGACTAAAATATTACTAAGGAAATGTAGTAAGCATTTGTATCATTCAAGGTACAAGATATCGAAGAACAAACATTAATCTGGGTTAATTTAACTCAGGTAGATTCAAATAGAAAATGAATCGATTAGTATATTGGGTGTTATATTAATGATTACTGTTGCATAACAAATCACTTCAAAGCTTGGTGGTTTAAATCACTTCTTATCTCTAGTTTCCACAGGGACACGGCTGAGCTGGGTGCTTTGGCTCTGGGTTTCTCACAAGGCTGCCAGCAAGGTTTTCAGCCAGACCTGTAGTCATTTCAAGGCTCAAGTATTAATTAAGCAAACAGGCAGACTAAACCTTTAAATGTTTTAAAAGGGGGACATAATGGAGAATATTGGATGTCATTTTACCTGATGAATGTAGCCCAAGCCTTGCATCTCTGTGAAGAATCCTCTGACTCTGGAAAACAAAAAACAAAACAAAACCAAAAAAAAAAAAAAAAAAAAAAAACCAAAACCACAAGACACAAAAAACCTGAAACCATTAAAAGGCATAACTTTTTTATCCTACAAAGGGGAAAATTAATTAATAATTACATAGGCATAATTCTGAATTTTTGACTATGAAAAACTTCAAGCAACAAAGAAAAGGAAAATAATATTCATTCTCATGTATCATATTCAAACTTCAGTAATTATCAACAATTGTACTAATCTTGCCATCTCTTGAATACACTTCTTTCAGGCTAACATTTTAAAGCTTAATCTAAGCAATATAACGGACATGATATTGATGCTCATAAACAAATAGTATTCAAAGATGATTTTTTAAAAAATTGAAGGCCATCATTAGATAATATTGAATCTATTGAATATCTGCTATGTACCAGATATCTAGGCAAATATACCATGACAAAAATTGGATATACTCTTCCAATCTACATTGATGAGTGTTTATGTACCAAATAACATAACACAATACACAAAATAAAACTTATGAGAAATTACACTAAAACATTGCAAGAAAATCAGATATATTAATCCATCTCTCTCAGTTTTCTACAGACCAGGTTAACAAATATAATATACTTACATAATTTTAAAGTTTAATTAGCATATATATTGAGCTTTTACCATATAGATATATATTCTTTTCAAAAACCCACAGAGCATTTTCTTTTTTTTTATAGAATTTCTTTTTTTTTAATGTTTTTTATTTATTTTTGAGAGAGATAGAGACAGCATAAGCAGGGGAGGGTCAGAGAGGGAGACACAGAATCTGAAAACAGGCTCCAGGCTCTGAGCTAGCTGCCAGCACAGAGCCCGATGCGGGGCTCGAACCCACGAACTGTGAGATCATGACCTGAGCTGATGTCAGACGCTTGACCGACTGAGCCACCCAGGCGCCCCCCATGGAGCATTTTCAAAATGCCGTAAAGTAAATCTTAGTATATCTCAAATAGTACTAATAAAGGCACATTTTTATTGCAATGTGATAAATATTTATGCAGCAAGGAAACATAAATAATAAATATCCACCTATTAACTAAAAGCAGAATGTATGTAATTATGGACTCACAGAAAGTGAAAGCATCAATGACTTTCTAGTTAGGAAACAGGAGTAACATATAAACACAACAACACAAAGTTTAATGAGAATTGCATATAACTGCACTCAGAACAAAATGCATATCCTTAAATGCTTTCATTATTCAGTAAGAATTCACGAAAACATATGTGCTGGTTACCTACTGATTGCTTCATCTCCAAGTTTATCCTCTTTGACCACTCTGTGAAAATGGACCTGAGCCCTGTACATATTGTTTGCTAGCTGGCCCTGAAACTGCATCAGTGGAGAGCTGGAGAGACATTGCAGAAAAAAAGGATTTGCTTCCTGGTTCTGGTGACTTGTCAGGCAGGCTCCTGTAGTGTACAGGGTGGCTTTCTTCAGCACCAGACTCCTGCAGCACTTACAGCTTCTTGAGGGTTCAGCCTCTGCGGTGCATGGTGGCCAAGAGCACCCGGAGGTCAGCAGCTCCCCACCCCACACCTTATGCAGCAGCCTCCCTTGTAAGTTTTGTGCCTACAAGGTCTTTGCCTCCTGCAGGCTATTAGCTTCTCCGGCACTAGGCTCCTGCAGGACTCTCAGCCTCTCCAATGCTCAGCTCTTGCAACGTACAATCCACAGCAGCTCCTCACGGCCAGAAGCCTGCTGTACCACCTCCCTTGGGTAGTTTTGTAGCAAAGTGCCTCCAGGAAGACACCTCCGTATGCACAGCAGATTTCCAGCAAGTTTCACCAGCACAGTAGTACGAGCACTTCTCTGCCGCGCAGGGAGCCAGGGCAGTAGCCTTTCCAACGAGATCTGGATATGAGCACCACCACCCCTCTGGGCCGTAAGTGTCCCAGAAGAAAACATGGGTAATCATGTTTTATGTTTTTATAATGATAGAATGGGATAGGCCTTTCCAAGTTTGACATAAAAGAAAATACTGAAACATTTTATTTAGACTTTTATAGCAATGGCCACATAGTCAAAAGACAAGGAACTGGCAAAACATATAATCAGCAAAGGGCTATTTTTCTAGATATGCCAGGAGCTCAAATTCAGTAAGGAAATGATCAACCACCCACCATTAAAATAATTATATGTATACGCACACACATATATATCATGATAAATCATGAATATATCATATATATATTACATATATGTATACACATGTTAGAGTTGGAGCCAGGAAATCTGTTCTGCTTATTCAAAATCTATTTATCATGTCCTCAAGAAAGCTTTCCAGTCTTCCAAGAGAACTCCTTTGGTGTCCCTTTTACTCAATATTAAATCCTCTTTATTCATCTGGAAATACTAAAAGTTTCTTTGAACAAATAATATATGTATATGAAACAGTTAAAATTACCCAAAATGAAACCAACATTTTCTCAAAGAGAGGTCAAAGGGTTGCCTGCATCATAAATCACCTGGATACTTCATAAAATGCAGATTCATGGGACCTGCTGCAGACCACAGAATGAGAATCTCCAAAGGACTCAGGTCAGAGCTGACCTTGAATGTGCTGAAAATTCTTCTCAGGTGATTCCTATGTGCACTTGACTTTGAGAATCCTGCCACTGTGAATCAATAATATAATGTCCACCTTTGTTTTATACAGAGTTTAGAGTATTTTTCACAAATGCTTCCTAATTCCATGCTCACACCCAATCTGGGTGATTGTCACAGCCATTAGTCCCACTTACAAATAAGGAAATGAAATTCAGGGAGATGTAGGGACTTGCTCAGCCTCCCCTAGAGAATGGTGGAGCTCAGATTTGATTGTCTTCTTACAACTACAAACTCCAGCTCCATCCTACTTGCATAAACCTCCTAATGTTTCTTCCACGTTTCCTCATGTTTATACAACAAACTTATGGTAGTTCAAACAAGTTGATAATAATGGGCAGAGATAGCAGACGCAAAGGATGAAAGCACCTTAGTAACTCATGGCTCTGTGATGTGGGAACTGAGGGGCAGAGAGGCTCACAGTCAAAAGGCAGGGTTAGGAACACAGCGCTATAAGAGGAGACAGCAATAGAAGTTAGAGGCACCTTGAGAAGATGACAGCCAATTTATAAAGTAAAGGAAGTACTGGCTAGAACACAACCTCAGTTGAGCTCAAGCTCAGATGGGATTCAAGAACAGCTGGGCCAAAGACGTTTGGCATCAGAAGCAACAGCAGCAGTAAGAACAGCAGCAAGGGCCTCAGGACAGAGGCAAGGAGTCAGCAGATGACCCACAGCCTCTGCCTCTCTGGATTCCTCTGTCTGAGCCACCAGAGTGTTCTGCAGCCCCATTCTACCTAGGTGTTTGAGAATCTCTATCACAGCAGAACTAGCTTTCTTGATGCCCAGCCAGGCCTGGGAGCCCCAGTGCACAGACCCCAGAAGAGGTTCTAGTAGCCTCAGCGCAAGATGTGTTTCTGATCTCTATGTCAGGGACTTTATGCCACTGTCTGAATATTTCCTGGCTTAACAGTCTACCCTTCACCACAAACCCCTTTAGTGACTCTATATGAACCTCTTCCCCCTACCCCCATAACACTGAAGCAATCAGGTGAAGTAGGCTGTTTACATGGGAATATCCCAGCACTGGGACATTTCTGAATCGCTGGAAGAGTCTGTCCACTGAAATGACTTGCTGATCCCCTAAGGAAACACTTAAAAAACCTCTATAATAGCTATTTGCTGGTGAGTCTTATTCTGAAGATGCTTTTTTTTTTTTTTTCATTTTCATTGGCATGTAAATTATTGTAGTGGGACTATACCACATTTTTGTTTTTATTTTTTATTTCTATATTTTATTTTATAGTTTATTGTCAAGTTGGTTTCCATATAACACCCAGTGCTCATCCCCACAAGTGCTCTCCTCCATGCCCATCACCCTCTTTCCCCTCTCCCCCACCCCGCTCAGCCCTCAGTTTGTTCTCAGTATTCAAGAGTCTCTCATGGTTTGCCTCCCTCTATCCTTAACTATTTTTCCCCTTCTCCTCCCCCATGGTCCTCTGTTAAGTTTCTCCTTTTCCACTTATGAGTGAAAACATATGGTATCTATCCTTCTCTGCCTGACTTATTTCACTTAGCATAACACCCTCGAGTTCCATCCATGTTGCTACATGGCCAGATTTCATTCTTTCTCATTGCCATGTAGTATTCCATCTTATAAATATACCACATCTTCTTCTTTTTTTTTTAAATATCTTTATTTATTTTTAGGAGAGAGAGAGAGAGAGAGAGAGACAGTGTGAGCAGGTGAGGGTCAGAGAGAGAGAGGGAGATACAGGCTCCAAAATAGGCTCCAGACTCTGAGCTGGCAGTCAGCACAGAGCCGGACGTGGGGCTTGAACTCACGAACCGCGAGATCATGACCTACGCGAAAGTCAGATGCTTAACCGACTAAGCCACCCAGGCGCCCCATACCACATCTTCTTGATCCATTCATCAGTTGATGGACACTTAGGTTCTTTCCATGTTTTGGCTATTGTTGAAAGTGCCGCTATGAACATTGGGGTACATGTGCCTCTATGCATCAGCACTCCTGTGTCCCCTGGGTAAATTCCTAGCAGTGCTATTGCTGGGTCATAGGGGAGTTCTGTTGTTACTTTTTTGAGGAACCTCCACACTGTTTTCCAGAGGGGCTGCACCAGTTTACATTCCCACCAACAGTGTAGGAGGGTGCCCGTTTCTCTACATCCTCACCAGAATCTAAAGTCTCCTGATTTATTCATTTTAGCCACTCTGACAGGTGTGAGGTGGTATCTCAGTGTTATACCACATTTTAAAATCCATTCCTTTGTTGGTAGATAATTGGGCAGTTTCCAATTTGGAGATATTACAAATACTGCTGCTGTATTAATGAACTTTTGGATACCCAGGATGGAATTGCTGTGTATTCTAGCTTTATTTTTTTTATTTTTTAATGTTTTATTTATTTCTGAGAGAGAGAGAGAGAGAGAGCGTGAGCAGGGGAGGGTCAGAGAGAGAGATACAGAATCTGAAACAGGCTTCAGGCTCTGAGGTGGCTGTCAGCACAGAGCCTGATGCGGGGCTCGAACCCACGAGCTGTGAGATCATGACCTGAGCCTAAGTCCGACGCTTAACTGACTGAGCCACCAAAGCACCTCTTCATTATCTATTTTAAAATAGTCAGATGCAATGTACTGATAGAACAATATAAGACTTTCATATGGAGTACAGGAGGCACTGCAGATTCCTAGCAGAGAGAAAGCCACAGGAAGGAAGTCACCCACAGTTCGTGAGTTCGAGCTAGCTGTCGGCACAGAGTCTGACACGGGGCTCAAACCCACGAATCGTGAGATCATGACCTGAGCCTAAGTCCGACGCTTAACCGTCTGAGCCACCCAGGTGCCCCTGTGTATTCTAGTCTTAAATGATAACACTAAAGGGTGATCTATACTGGATTAACCAGTTTTCTCACTTACAGACAAAAAGAGAGTTCTTATTGCTCAGGTTCCTTACCAACATTTACTATTGTGAGACCTCAACATTCTTGCCAATCTGGTGACTGTATAGTTTTCATTTTCATTTCCTTTGTGACTAAACGAAGAGAGTGCTCTTCATATGATTTTGATTATTAGGAGCCACCCTTATATAAAATGTGTGTTCAAGTAGTTTTGCCAGTGTTTCTAATTGATTGGAATATATTCTTTACATATTATAGATACTAGTCCTTTGCCAAGTATGCAACTCTCAAACTTTTTTTTTTTTGCATTCTGTTGTTTCCTTTTCATTCTTTATGGTATCATTTAACTAATTATTTTTTTAAAAAAAACAGGCTTATAATAAAACTTTTACTCCTAAGAAATAAATGGGTTTTTTTAAGAGAATGAAATAAGTGATTATTGGGAGGCAAGAGATTAAAGAAAATTTCACATTCGATATCATATTTTTCTGTAATGTTTGAATTTTTCCAGTGATCAGGTACGCCTTCATTCAATTCACTGAGTACATATTATGTGCCAAAACTAGTTGATGTCCTAGAAATCCATTACTGAACAAAAGGGACAAAGACTTTTGGCCTAATAGAACATACAAGATAAGATTCAATATTGCTTTTATTTTAAAAATATATAAAACTGTTATTTAGTTTCTATCAGACTTTTATTTTGAGCTTCTATAGTCTATACACAAAAACAACATGGTGCAGCACTCAGAGTAAACATTTAAAAATATAGGCAATCCTTTTTGTCAAGGATTGCCATTGATTTGTCTGATTTCAGCAGCTAATTTTCCATAAAGCGTGCTGAAATGTCAGATCCCAGACCTCTCTAACAGTACAAATTATGCAACTTAATATAAAGAAATTTACTTTAAAACACCTTATTGTAATGAGCCATTTTATTTTTATTTTTTAAAAATTGTGTTAATGTGTATTTTTTATTATTGAGAGACAGAGACAGAGTGCAAGTGTGGGAGGGGAAGAAAGAGAAGGAGATACAGAATGTGAAGCAGGCTCCAGGCTCTGAGCTGTCAGCACAGAGCCCGATGTGGGGCTCGAACCCACAGACCACGAGATCATGACTGAGCCGAAGTTGGACACTTAACTGACTGAGCCACCCAGGCGCCCCTGTAATGAGCCATTTTAAATCAGAGATGCAAGTAGTTTAAACGTAAGTCAGATTCTGGACTAAATTTGTCATAGTCATTGATTTATACTTAAATATATAAATATATTTAATATAATGTAATACATAGAGAAACCAATGAGTACAAAGATATGTGAACAAGTATACCTCACTGCACTCAGGATCCACTCACTCCAGGCCTCTTCAACCCTCTCTGCATCCTCACCTCGCCACTGTTAGCAGCCTCTTACGCGTCTTCAGGAGATGTTCAAACCCGTGCAAACACATAGGGATTATGTATGCTTCTGTTAATAGTTCTGTACAGAACTATTCTGTGCCGCTGGAGTAAATTAATCACGGGCTGCAGACTTCTGGGGTAGGGATTATGTGCTATAAGCTAGACTGAAGACAAAGTAACAGTCTCTCCTAACCTCAGAACTGGGCCAGGTGAAGCTAGAAGGACAGGGTCTTAACAAAGCCTTTGCAGTCCCGGGCTGGCTCTCCATGCTATTGAAGTGACCTGAAATTGTTTGAATGCCGCCTGGGGGTGGAAATGCCCTCTATGGAGCCTCAGTTTGCACGGCTCCCACAGCCCAAGCTTCAGAGTGCACATTGATGCAGAGGGCTTCACTTCCTCTTTTCCCTCCCCTGAGAAACCAATTGAATGTGGTGGTTGCCAGAGGGGAGGGACAGGACGGAGGGGATGGGTGAAATAGATAAAGGGGATTAAGAGGTACAAATTTCCAGTTATAAAATAAATAAGTTACAGAGATGAAACATACAGCACAGGGCATATAGTCGATAATATTGTAATAACTTTTTATGGTGACATGCTAATTACACTTATCATGGTAAGGATTTCATAGTGCATATACTTGTCGAATCACTATGCTTACACCTGAAACTAATATAATATTGCATGTCAGCTCTACTTCAATTAAAATGTAAAATAAAATAAAATAAAATAAAATACATGCTTTATAAAATAAAATAGGGATATATGTCACCTCTACTTCCTCCCAGATTTTTTTGTATGTTTTAATTTTTTTTTTTTTTTGAGAGAGAGAGAGACAGAGCACAAGTGAGAAAGGGGCAGAGACAGAGGGAACCACAGAATCCAAAGCAACTCCAGGCTCTGAGCTGGCAGCACAGAGCCTGATGCGGGGCTTGAACCCATAAACCATGAGATCATAACCTGAGTCGAAGTCGAACACTTAACTGACTGAGCCACCCAGGCTCCCCTCAGATTTCTAGACAGTTCTTCTCCTCACCACACAGCACTACACTCCATGGGTGCATCCTGCTCCTTTACTATTAACCCCTTTTTTCTGTCTCCCCTCCCTTTGTTTTAGGGTGTTTTTCTTGTACCCTTCCATTAGCTCCTGCACCAACCATACCTGTGCTTCAGTCTCCCTTGTAGGCCTAGTAACCAGTGCCCTGGATAAGGTATCTAATATCCAGGGGCACCTGGATGGCTCAGTCGGTTAAGCATCTGACTTTGGCTTAGGGCATGACCTCACCATTCGCGAGTTCGAGCCCTAAGTCAGGTTCTGTGCTGACAGCTCAGAGCCTGAAGCCTCTTTCAGATTCTGTGCCTCCCTCTCTCTCTGCTCCTCCCCCACTTGCGCTGTCTCTATCTCTCAAAAACAAGTAAACATGAAAAAAATTTAAAAAAAGATATTTGAGATCCATAAAGTTAGCATCCTTGAGGGATCAAGTCAATACATGTGATATGTATTTTATAAACATTTCTCTGCTCTGCACTACAAATGTCTCCCCAAAACTGGGTTATCAGATTTAAAAAATAAATATACAGAATGTCCAGTTAAACTTGAATTTCAGATAAATAATAATATTTTAGCATAGTGTGCCTGATGCGATCTTTAATCTGTATTTCATCTGCCAACAGTCTTTCAAAACCCAGTTGAGCAGTTAAGTTAAACAGTCTTTCTAATCTGCATGCCCTAAAAACCAATTTCTAATCCCCCCTCCGGTAAAGGTGGCCTGTGCACAGAAAAACACCCCACCAATTTCAAAATTGGGCACTTTGAGTAGTCTTGAGCCAGCGCAGGAAGCATTTCAAAGTGGTTGCTAGGTGGCGGATCTCAATTCTGGAAAGCATTTTTCAAATTCTATTAGTGCTGCTTGGTGAGAGCAGCTTGGTAATGAGCCCAAATGTGTTTGGTTTACCATTTTTCTTCCAATTGAAAATCTATGGCAAAACTGAGTTTAAATAACACTTCTAAAAAGCTTTGCCTTTTGAATCAAATGCCAGAATGTCTAGGTAAACACAGAATTTAGTAATCATGGGCTTAATTTATTTCAGCTATTTTTTCCTGCTGAATTTTTGAGATAGTAGGACTGGAATTCTTCCAAACAAATCTGGGCAGGAGAAAACTTGAAAGTATCGGCTAGTTTTAAGTGTCCCCACATGATTCCTGATACAGTTTTACCTGAAAAATGGAGTATACCCAATAGATTTTGTTTTTTAATCTCAAGTTCTTTTGCAAACACCAAGCCCTTCACACAAAAGGAACAGTGTGGCCTATCCAGATCTCTCTTTGTTCAAATTACTTAACAAACTTCATGAAACAAGAGTTGTGATTATACATTCTGGTTGGTGATCCAGAGAAAGAGCAGGATCCCGGAAAGGACAGAAAAGAAGAGAAACAGACACTGGGAACTTATCACCAAAGGAAATCATTGATAGGGATGATGGCAATCTTACTCCAGTTTCCTCAAAAAGGAGCAGAACTCTGCTTCGCCCATGTTCATCATATTTCATCATCAAGATGGTACTAAGAGTAGACCCCAAATTACACATAATGGAGTGAAACCATACCTGTATCATGTTCAATAAAGTGTTCTCTTTTACCACCCTACCTATCCAGGTGCTGAAGAATGGGAACAAAGCAAAGAATTATGGAGATTTGGAGCTGGAAAGAACCTTTTTTTCTTTATTGGTGCTCAGCTTTTGCAAAGAAATGATTTAAAGATTTATCAACAGGAAATTTGCTAATCAATTTCATAGTATTAGGTGGAACCATATGAAATTGCCAGTATTTGACTGCTTTTGACTTACAAACACGACAATTCCATTTGATTCTACCTAAGGCTATGAAGTCATTAAGAAGTACATGGTAGTTCTAGAAGTAGTGGAACGATATGGTATCAAATGATATCCAAGGTAAATTATAAGGTACAGAATGCTTTACAGGACATTTGTGTGTGTGTGTGTGTGTGTGTGTGTATGAGCGTGTGCGCACACGCGCATGGGTGTGTGTGTCTACCATATGTGAAGACTATTCGTTTGTTTAATCTTTATTTCTGAGAGAGAGCAAGAGAGAGAGAGAGAGAGGTGGAGGGGCAGAGAGAGAGGGAGACACAAAATCTGAAGCAGGCTCCAGACTCGCAGCTATCAACATAGAGCCTGATGCAGGGCTTAAACTCATGAACTGTAAGATCATGACCCGGGCCAAAGTGGGATGCTTAACCCACTGAGCCACCCAGGCACCCCTATTATATGTTTATCTAGTCCCATCATAAATTTGAAAATTTATAAACTATAAGTTGTTCACAGTGGATGCATCTAGAAGGCCAAGTAGGAAAGTTTTTGCTTTGTACAATTTTTACCATGTAAGTATATTCAAATTTTAAAGAAAAAAAAAAAGGCAAAGAGCCAAACCACCAAGGAAAGTACTGTAATAAGGAATGAAGAGTCTGTTCACGTCATGCAGTGACCTGAAGCTAGAACCCATAGAAGAAAGTGGCTGTCCAATCGCTTATCTCATTCCTACAATTCAAAGAATAAAACAATAGCACTTGGGACCTGACTGGTTCTGAGGTCACTCTCCACACTGCCCTTGTGGTTTACCTGGGATCCTAATCATAGACTGTAGTTAAGTGGAAAGCTTCCCATTGACCCTCGCGGGAGGCGCATATATGAAGAATGAATCATTCTCACTGCAGTTGTGGATTAGTGGACTGGACACTGAATACAAGGACTAGGAAAAAGAGGCCCTTTCTCTCTTGAGTGAGTCTTCCTACCATTTCCTTGAGGCCCATCAAGAAGAATCCTCAGAGCCATTTTTGCCAACTTCTAAACTTGTGGATGGTGCGCCTGGGTGGCTCAGTCGGTTAAGCGTCCGACTTTCGCTTGGGTCATGATCTCGCGGTTCGTGGGTTCGAGCCCCGCGTCGGGCTCTGTGCTGACTGCCAGCTCAGAGTCTGGAGCCTGTTTCAGAGTCTGTGTCTCCCTCTCTCTCTGACCCTCCCCTGCTCACGCTGTCTCTCTCTCTCTCCTAGAAATAAATAAAACATTAAAAAAAATGAAAACTTGTAGAAACCCTTTTCTCATTATCTTTTTCTTAATTTAAAAAATGTTTCAACATTTATTTATTTTTTGAGAGACAGAGCATGAGTGGGGGAGGGGCAGAGAGAGAGGGAGACACAGACTCCAAAGCAGGCTTCAGGCTCTGAGCTGTCAGCACAGAGCCTGATGCAGGGCATGAACTCATGAACTGTGAGATTATGACCTGAGCCGAAGTCAGACACTTATTCCACTGAGCCCGGCATCTCTGATCTTCTCTTTTTCTTAAAACCTAGAAATGGAATAACAGAATTTTATTCTAATTAGTTGCCATTCAAGATAAGGGGAAAGTTTTTGTACAATGATCTGCCAGATCTCTCCGTAATCCCCACCCCATCCCCCTGGCTGCCTTTCCCCCAACCATTACACTGGCCACATTTAAATTACTCTAATCTACACCAGTGTTTTCCAAACTGTGCTGAGGAGGAGGCACAACTTGATTTGACAGTGAAGAAACTGTGGTCTTAGAGATGAAGTGATTTGTCCTCATTCCCACAAGAAGAAAGTGGCAGGCACAGACTGAAACCCAGCTCTCTGACTTCCAGCCAAATGTCTTCAGTCTTGAAATAAAACTGCTTATTTCTCCTTTTCCCTCAAGTGACTGCCTTTTTTTCCTCCTCCCTCTAACTGTCACAATTCCCACACTTGCAGTTAAGTGCCTGCCCTGAGTTTTCACGCCGGCTGCTTTCTGTACAAGCCCGGCGAGCTGGATTCCGTGCCCACCGAGCCTGAAAGTGTCGCTGAAAGGACAGCAAGGGAGCAGCAGATTGGCGTTAGATGCCCTCAAGGACTGGCCTTTCCTCATTAGCAGGACCAGGCGGGGACTTTCTTTACCACTCTATCTGTGGCTAGCCTGGGGCCTGCTGCCAACCAGGAGCCAAGTAACAATTAATGACCAGGACTGTTGATCGACTTCCATTTCTGAAACTTTCCATTTGAGGGGCGCCTGGGTGGCTCAGGAGGTTGAACGTCTGACTTCTGCTCAGGTCATAATCTCACAGTTTGTGAGTTTGGACCCGCATCGGGCTCTGTGCTGACAGCTCAGAGCCTGGAGCTGCTTCGGATTCTGTGTCTCCCTCTCTCTCTGCCCCTCCCCCACTCGTGCTCTATCTTTCTCTCTCTCTTAAAAATAAACATTAAAAATAGACAAACAAACTAAGGCCTTTGAGTTTATCTTCCTCCCTGGATGCTCCCTCGGAGGGGTGCTGACAACACTGAGTCCATCTTGGGTGCTCCATCACTGAGTCCATCTTGGGTGCTCCATCACGTCCGTGCCAGTGCAATGATCGCCCTCCGGGCCACGTGTTTCATGCCCCATGGAGGCTCAAGTGTGCCCTGACTGGAATGCAGTAAGGCTGATTCTGATCTTCCCTAAAGTGGCACACAGAAGACCCCACTTTGGGTAACTAGCAGAGAGGATGGCGCACACAAGGCTCCACTTGAGCTAACTAGCAGAGCCCTTCTGGAGCACAGATGGTGCCCCTTTAGGTAACTACACTTTGACCTCACCACCATGCCCCTTGCTCTATAAATCCTGTGGATTAAAGTCTGAATGGGGGAGGGGAATAGCTGTGTGGTGTCGTGGCTCGTCCGTCTGTGTGATCCTTCTGTCAGTAAGTTACCCTGACTGAAACTCTATAAATGGTATGGAGTGGCTTGCTCTGCTTCCCAGTCTCAGAGTGGCTTCTCAGTCTGGAGGATGCTTTATTGACCGTCCTTCACCTTCTAACAGCCCTTTTGCTTTATGTCCTTTTCTCGGGATATTATCCATCTCTTCATTACTGAAGAACTGGAAGAGAGAGAAAGAACCAGTCTGACATTGGAGTACTTACGTCTTGTTTACGAAAAAATAGGAATATAAATGAATAACAGAGTCGCGAACAGTATGACAATACTGTGATGGTTGTCCTCAGGGACAGTTTCCTCAAGATTATATCCTGCATAATGGAATTCCTGCAGCACACATTTGCCTGTTTTCAAGGTTCTGAGTATGTATCATCTAATTGGTCTCCAGAAAGGCTACATTGATTTACATTCTTACCATACATGAGTTGGGGCTCTCTTTTGCCTGCACTTTTGCCAATAGTGGGTTAAAAAAAGTTTTTTGTTGTTGAGTTAGTGGATGAAGACCTATGATCTCATGACTTTAAAAACTTTTTAAAAAATGTTTATTTCTGAGAGAGAGAGAGAGAGAGAGAGCGAGAGCGAGAGCATGAGGAAGGGGCAAAGAGAGAGGGAGGCACAGAATCAGAAGCAGGCTCCAGGCTCCAAGCTCTCAGCACAGAGCCAGACATGGGGCTTGAACTCATGAACCGTGAGATCATGACCAGAGCTCAAGTCAGATGCTTAACCGACTGAGCCACCCAGGTGCCCCTCTCTCATTAATTTAATTTTTTGTTGAGGCTGAATATATTTTCATATATAGTGGAAACTGGTGTCTTCTCTGAAACCTATATTCTTGCTCTGCTCCTTTGTCCATTGTTACCTTTTTCTTACTGATTTGTGAATGACGTAGATATTAATGCTTTGTCTATTTTTATATATTTATAAATATTTTTCTTTATTTTTTCTCCAAGATTACCCTCAGATTTTACTGGCTTAGGTGGATTTATTTTTAATCTGCCAACAAAGCTGTTTATTTTTATTTCTGAGACCGATGTTGATAGATGTATTATTTTAAATGATAGAGAAGCTTAAGTACTTCTAGAGAGTGTCAGATGCTATCCAGGTAAAATTCAGCTCCCTTAGGTTAGGCTACACTCGGTTCTCACCATATTTAGTTAGCCGCATGAATCTCCTACAACTTCTAACTCCAAACTCTGCTCTTGTAAGTTTAGTTTCTGGTATATGGAGCTTGTGGGCTCTGAAGTCTGACTGTGACAGACTGAGTTAGGATTCTTTTTCTTTTTTTAACTTTGTTTTGAGAGAGCAAGAAAGTACAAGTCAGGGAGGGGCAGAGAGAGAGGGAGACAGAGAATCCCAATCTCTGTGCAGATGGAGATTCCACAATGTCAGCACAGAGCCTGAGGTGGGGCTCGCCCCACAAACTGTGAGATCATGACCTGAGCTGAAGCCAGTCACTTAAACAACTGATTCACCCAGGTGTTCCCTTCGAGTTAGGATTCTTAACCACTACCCAATGGTATGAGAAGAGCACTGTGAGCCTCAGTACTTCATATTTAAGTGGAGAGAGGATTGAGAGATTGAATTCTATGTAATAATGACAATGTTTGATGCATAGTTGGCACTTAATATCTGTTTTCTAGCCATCCTTCCATGTCTTTGCTCATGCTGGGACATGTTTCTGGGATACTCTTCTTTTGTTCTCCACCTTGCAATAGTGTACCTGTGCTTTTGGGCTAGTTCTGTCCACACTTATTTACAAAGGTGTTCAGGAAACAGGGAGCTTCCCATGCATCTAACTCAGGTTGTGTATCTTCTGTTGTTTCTTCATGTTTCAGATATAGTTAGCTAACAAAGGACACTTAAATTAGCCTAATTATTATACCAGGTATATAATTAGTGATCAATGCAAACTGATTTAGGTCATATAACAATAATTGGTAACTCAGCCTCTGGTCTCTTATACCATTGAATATTTTAATATCATCAGGGACAAGGAATGAAGGTGGTCAAGAGGTGCAAACTTGTACTTCTACCCCTAGAATTTACTTATGAAGGACACCATAATGATTATAGTTAATACTTGATTACATACTTGGAAGTTAAGAGCAAATTGAAAAAGTTCTCCTCACACAAAAATTAAAATAATGAGGTAATGCATGATCTCTAAATTGTGATCATTTTAAAATCTATACATCTATCAAACATTATTCTGTGCACCTTAAACTAGTGCAATGTTATGTCAATGATAACAGAACTGGACAAATGAATTTTTAAAAATGAAGGGGTGCCTGGGTGGCTCAGTCGGTTAAGTGTCCAACTGCTGCTCAGGTCATGATTTCACAGTCTGTGCGTTCGAGCTCCCTGTCGGACTCTGTGCTGACAGCTCAGAGCCTGGAGCCTGTTTCAGATTCTGTGTCTCCCTCTCTCTCTGTCCCCTCTCCACTTGCTTTCTGTCTCTCAAAATAAAGACATAAAAAATTTAAAAAATAAATGAAAAAATAATACATATACCACTGGAACATGCCATTGCTCATTAGCTCAATATATGCATTTTTCCATTCTAAGAAGCACTTTGGCCCCACATTTTAACATCTCTGGAACTAGTACATGTCTTCAGAAATAAGCAATGGCCAGATGGCAGTAATGATATGATTGGCATTGCCTCTTTATTTGTGAATATGGTCATAACTGCTCAAATTGTCACCATTTCATTGAGTTCTATACAATTCAATACTACATGTGTCAAAGTCATATGATGACAGATGCTATTGAAGGCGAGAGAAATGCCAAATTAGGTGAAGGAAATTCCAAAATGACAAGAAGCTGGTAAAAGCAATTCATGTATGATATAGGGCTATAATTAAGGCATGGAATTTAATTTGTCAGAAACTTTCTTGTGGCCATTAAAGGAGAAGCTGTAAAGGGGCACCTGGGTGGCTCAGTTGGCTGAGTGTCTAACTTTTGATTTGGGCTCAGGTCATGATCTTTCGGTATGCGAGATCGAGCCCCACATTGGGTGCCACGCTGACCGCACAGAGCCTGCTTGGGATTTTCTGTCTCCCTCTTTCTCTACCCCGCTCATGCTTGCTCTGTCTTTCTCGAAATAAACAAACATAAAACAAAAGTTGCAGAGCTTGTAATGGCATATGATTCAGTTGAATAAGAAAATGATGCTTTTAGTCAAATAAGATGGCCCCAGCACTAAACTTGCAGAATGACAGTTAGTGGCTAGGAAGCAAATTCCAGAGATAAGACTAGGATACTCTTTTTTTTTTTTTTTTTTTTAATGTTTTATTTATTTCTGAGAGAGAGAGAGAGAGACAGAGACAGTGTGAGCAGGGGAGGGTCAGAGAGAGAGAGAGGGAGACACAGAATCTGAAACCAGCTCCGGGCCCTGAGCTGGCTGTCAGCACAGAGCCTGATGCGGGGCTTGAACCCCTGAACCGTGAGATCATGACCTAAGCTGAAGTCAGACGCTCAACTGACTGAGCCACCCAGGTGCCCCAAGACTAGGATACTCTTTTAAGAAATGCTGCCCTATCACTAACAGTGTGTGGGAAAACCCACATATTGATGTTCGTATGAAAAGAGATTCAGAATTAGATTTAGTGTACAAAATTTTTAGAAATACTTTATTCAATTTATGTTGCTTAGACTTCTTTTTTATATACGCATCTTACTATTAAAAAAATCTATGTCCAAGTCTAAAAGTAGTAAAATAAAAATCCTATATGATTATATGCTGTGTAGTTTAACTGGCAACTCTTTCCTGGTGGTGCATACAATTGAAGTTCTCTTTGATTTGGATATGATAAATTGAATGGAGGCTAACACAGGCAGTATGTCTGTGAATTTCCAAATACCTCCGTTGAAGGAATGGAGTTTGGTGACTTCTGTCGTTTTGGTGGGAATGAGGCTGTTGCCTGGAAATGAGATAGGAAGACCCTGTAATTTCTTCACAATTCACTGCTACACTTGTTTGCAGACACAGCATAGGTTGAAGGTGAGCTTGCTTCTCATACCATGATTTATAACTTGTTAACATAAATCACAGATTGCATTCTGAATTAGGTAACATTTTATTTATCATTCGTTGAGCATTTTAAAATTATACTTTTCCAATATAAAAAGTAATATATGTTAGTATGGAAAATATTCGGCATTAAAAAGCGGGTATGTATGATTGTGTAATCAGCTGTATTTCTTCTTTAAATTTCTTAATTTTTTTTTTTTTTTTTTTTTACTGGAACAAACAATCCTAAAACTTGTGTGGAGCCACAAAAGGCCCTGAATAGACAAAGCAATTCTGAAGAAAGAAAAACTGGAGACCTCATGATTCTGGGTTTCAAGCTATATTATAAAATTGTAGTCATCAAGACAGCATGGTACTGGCACAAAAACAGACCCATAGATCAATGGAACAAAATAGAAAACCCAGGGGTAGACCCACAACTATATGGTCCACTAATTTTGACAAAGCAGGAAAGAATATCCAATGGAAAAATAAAATGGTCTCTTCAACAAATGGTGCCAGGTAAACTAGATGGTGACATACAGAAGAATGAAACTGGACCACTTTCTTACACCATACACACAAATAAGTTCAAAATGGATGAAAGGCTTCAATGTGAAACAGGAAACTATCAAAATCCTAGAGGAGAAAACAGGCAACAAACTCTTTGACCTTGGCTGCAGCAACTTCTTACTAGACACGTTGCCGTTGCCGAAGGCAAGGGAAATAAAAGCAAGCGCGAGCTACAGGGACTTCATCAAGATAAAAAGCGGCTGCAGGGTGAAGGAAGCCATCAAAAAGATTAAAAGGCTACCGACAGAATGGGAGAAGATATTGGTAAACAACATATCTGATAAAGGGTTAGTATCCAAAGTGTATAGAGAACTTACTAAACTCAATATCCAAAAAACAAATAGCCCAGTTAAGGAGTGGGCAGGAGTGCCTAGTTAGCTCAGTCGGTTAAGTGTCTGACTTTGGCTCAGGTCATGATTTCACAGTTCCTGAGTCTGAACCCTCTGTGCTGTCAGCACAGAGCCCCCTTCAGATCCTCTGTTCCCCTCTCTCTCTGCCCCTTCCCGGATCTCTCTGTTTCAAAAATAAACACTTAAATGGGCAGAAGACATGAATAAATGTTTCTGAAGATGACATCCAGATGGCTAAGAGATACTATGAAAAGACAGTCAACATCACTCCTTATTGGAGAAATACAAATCAAAACCACAATGAGTTACCACCTCACACCTGTCAAAGTGGCTAAGATTAACACAAACAACAGGTGTTGGCGAGGATGTGGAGAAAGGGGAGCCCTCTTATATGGTTGGTGAGAATGTAAACAGTGGCAGCCACCTTGGAGAACAGTATGGAGGTTCCTCAAGAGACTAAAAATAGAAATATCCTTTGATCCAGCATTTGCACTATTAAGTATTTACCAAAAGGATACAAAAATAGAGATCCCAAGGGGTATATGCACCCCAATGTTTATAGCAGCATCATCAACAATAGCTAAACTATGGAATGAGCCCTAATGTCCATCAACTGATGAATGGACAAAGAAAATATAGTGTGTGTGAGTGTGTGCACGTCCACACGTGCACACACGCACACACTAGAATATTACTCAGCCATCAAGGACGAAATCTTGCCATTTGCAACAATGTGGATGGACTTAGAATGTATTCTGCTAAGTGAAATAAAACAAAAAAAGACAAATACTGTATGATTTCACTCATGTGGAATTTAAGACACAAAAAGAAAATTTAACTAAAGTTTAAATAAAAACAAATTACAATTTTTTAAATTTCTTGATACCATTTCTTGTTTACAGAAATATCTCCAGTCAAAGGAATATATATTCAATATCTAGCATTTGGTAATACAGAATAGCATAGAACACGAAAAACATCCTGCTTCATCTCACAACCCAGAGCTTGCCTCTCAAGAGTTTTGGTCATCACATTCAATGGATCTAGGGCAAAAAGAAGGAACTTAACTCGCATACAGTGGATACTCTCCATATCCTGGCTGGATGCATGAATGCTGGAAGAGAACGTGGAGAGCAGCCCGTATGTCTTGCTGATAGACTTGACTTTATAGATCTTATGGTCATTTGTCCTCTCAGGTTTGCCTTATTCTTCAGACATAGCAGAATCTTGGCCAGATCACAACC
This sequence comes from Hyaena hyaena, assembly GCF_003009895.1. NCBI lineage: Eukaryota > Metazoa > Chordata > Mammalia > Carnivora > Hyaenidae > Hyaena > Hyaena hyaena. The sequence continues at coordinate 309,767 of NW_024081340.1, forward strand.
AACTTTCTATTTAGCAAGGGAGCACTCTGGAGGGATGGCCACTGTCCTGCCTCCATTTCTCTGGCTCATTCACTCAGCAAATACTATGTGCCCATTATGTGCCTGGAATACAGAAGGACAACTAACGTGGCTCCTGCCTTATTAAAGCTTAATCTAAAGAAGACAAAACATAATAAACGTAAAGACAACAATAAATGTATATATGCACCTTGTCATGAAGTGTAGAAGAGGAAGAGAACAGGTGGCTGGGAAAATAAGCAGGGCCGTGATCTGACTCAGGAGGGGTCAGTCAGGGAAGTCCTCTCTGACAGAAGTACAGGTCAGAAGGTCAAGGAAAAGCAAAAGGGCAGGTTCTGAGGCGGTCAAACTTGAAGAGGGTGTGGCCTACGAATACTGAAGCAGACTGTTGAGAGGAAAGACTGTCGCAGAGGTATGCAGGTCATGCAGGGCTCGCGTAGGTAGGTCATGGAGGATTTTAAATGTTTTATGTATGTTTGGAAACCAATATATTTTTTGTAATTTAAATCGCATTTATTTTTAATTGGTAAAATTCACGATTCAAAGCATAAAAGAACCAAGATTATTGAATGAAAACTCCCTCCAGCTTCCTAGCCACCCAGTTCCCCTCCCCTGAGCTGCTGGTACACATTGTTCCGTAAATAAGCAGAAGCAAGCATATCTATTAATCTATATTATATTTTAAGCAGGGGAGCGAGGCCATCAGATTTGTGTTTTAGGACCACCCGAATGCCGCGAGGGCACTGGCTCTCAGCGTTCAGAGCGGCACATCCCAGCACACGCATTTCACAAACCCTACTCTGCTGCGGAGGACCAGACCCCCTAAACCACCCCTCCCCCAAATCCTGCCCCAGGGCTTTCTAAATTGCAACTCCGTTTGGCTCCCACGCTCGTTCTCACGCTGTGCTCCTGGCAACAACCTAGCGCGCCCGCAGCTCCTGGTCCGGAACCCTGGAGTTCGGCACCCAGCCCACGTGTGCTCATGTGTTTCAAACAGAGACGGGAGGGGAGCTAACAAACGCCAAGGCGGGAAGGCGGGCTTTGCTCTGGCTGAGACAGAGGCGGGTCTGAGAGTGGCTAAAAGTGGGGCGGGGCCAAGGCTGGGGGCGGGGCCAAGTTTGAGGGCGGAGCCGATGGCTCGCATCTGCTGCTGCGGTCTCCAGATCTCCCGCTGCTGTGATTCGATCTGAGACCCGGGCCACCCAAGGGGCAGTGGGCGCCCGTTGGCCCTGGGTTCTGTAAAGTCCCGAAGGTAAATCTGCCTAGGAGCCGGGCGGCTTGAGCCAGAGGGACCGACGACGGGGCTGGGCGGCTGGATGGCGGCAGAGGGGAGCGTCGCGCGGCGAGTTTCCCCAGAAAGCTGAACTCGTCGCAAAGTTTCCTGTGCATCAGCTTGCACCCTGCGTCTTGGTGGCGGGCTTTTTCCGTGCGGGTGGTCTCTGGGCGCTGGAGAGACGCGGAGGTAATTGGATTATTCCGCCTGGGCACAGCCCAGATTTCCGACTCGGACCACGCAGCGAGGTGGGCGCAGATTTTGCCCAAGAAAGGGTGGATAATTGACACGCAGTTGTGTCGCGCACAGCAGTCGGGTGACTGCCAGACTCGGAGCGCGTGTGTTTGCAAGGCGTGTCTGGTTGTCCGGAGGCAAAGTTCCATGACTTCTTTCCTCTTTAGGCAAAACTAACCGCGTGCCGTTCCGTCTCGGGCTGACCTCCGAGTCTCCGCTATGGACAGCGAGAGTGATGTGGATTTTTCTAGCAACGGCTTAACTCCTTTATGGCGGAGGCGGTCAACTCCGCAGCCTCAGTTGCTGGGCCGGAGCAAGCCGAGGCCCCAGTCCTACCAGAGCCCCAGCGGGTTGCTGATCACGGATTTCCCAGTGGAGGACCGAGGGACGCTCCCCGGCGTGCAGACTCCTACCCAGGTACCCACCGCTTCTGAGGGCAGGACAGTCCAGGGCACCCCCCTGTTGCTGTGTACTCATCGGAGGGTGGTGACCAATGGGAGGACCGTTTCCCCGGAATACAGAGCTGTCTCTCCTCGGCTCCGACGGCCCAAGTCTCCCCAGCCTCCCAAAGCGTTGTCAGGGGGCTCCCCGAAATCCCCAGCGAATGGCACGGTGACCTCGCCCATGCCGCAGCCGCTGCGCCCCCAGCGGACTCCTAACTCGCCCGCCTGCTGTGGCCGGGAGGGAGACCTGACCGGATTGACCACCAGCCCCCTGCTTTTGCCTGCTGCAAATGGGCTCATCCCTGACGTCGACTCCCCCGGCTCTGGTCCGCAATCCGGCCAGACGACTACGGACCCTGAGCCGGGACCCTCAAAACTCTCTCCTGCGCCCCAGAAAAGATCTTTGGAACCAAAACTCCCCCTCCAAAGGCTGCCCTCACGGGAGAACGAGCTCCCAGAGAACCCTTCAGTGGTTTTGAGCACAAACAGCCCGGCCGCCCTCAAAGTGGGGAAGCAGCAAATCATTCCGAAGAACCTGGCCTCGGAAATTAAAATAAGTAAATCCAACAGTCAGAATGTGGAGCCCCACAGGAGGCTCCTCAAGGTACGCAGCATGGTGGAGGGCCTCGGAGCGCCCCTGGGCCCCGCAGAGGATGAGGGCGAGGCGGAGAACGACGTGGACAGTCCTGGGTCTCTGCGGAGAGGCTTGCGGTCCACGTCCTATCGCCGGGCGGTGGTCAGTGGCTTTGATTTTGACAGTCCGACCACTTCAAAGAAGAAGAACAGAATGTCCCAGCCCGTTCTGAAAGCGGTGATGGAAGACAAGGAGAAGTTTTCCAGTCTGGGAAGGATAAAAGTAAGGGTGAGCAGGAGTGTCACTCATTAAGCCAGGCATTCACCAAGCCGAAAGCCAAGGTGTTGGGGGTAGGGAGGAGGGGCACAGAGGAAACCAGAAGTTATTGTTCTCTTTTAAATCTCTTGCTGATCAGATCTGTGGTGTTGAGGAGACATCTGTCTCTTGGCCATTCTGTTGCAGGCAGTCACAGCCAGGTTAATGCAGCTTTGTGGGAGGAAGTCAAGCTCTTATCACTGTTTTAACTTTCTAAACTCGGGCAGAATGGCAGAATGTGGGGGAGAAATGTGAAAAAGAAATACAGCAAATTAGGTTTGGGCTGAGTGAGTCCTGAACACTTTGAATACAGGCAGCTGAACAGGGGGTGGAGAGCAGGCGTGGTACTCTTGACCGAATGGTCAAAATGTCTGGTGCTTGTTTACAGGTGTCTATTAGGGGTTGCTGATTCATCACAGCCGATACAGGAAACTACTCATTTCTTTTGATCGTATTGATTATTTTAATTATTGAAAGTGATTTATGTTAATTACTGTTAATTACTGAGTTACTTTTGGAGAAGCGATAACGTGCTAAATGCCATTCAGGTCAAATGTGAATTTTAAAGTTAATTGCCGGAATCACAAAAGAGGCAAGTGTTTGTCATTTTGTTGTTGCTTGTCTCTCACCACTGTCTGTGGTTGTATTTTATTCCCATGTTGTGTCCATTTATTCTTGAGAGAATTTAACAAGTTAGCAGCTCAGAACTTCAGATTCAAGTGAACTCTGTAGTATTGCTCCCCGATAAAGGCCTAGAAATTGCATAGGTTAAAATACTGCCAAATGTGACATAAAGAGATAGGGCAAACTAAAGAAGGAAGTTTTGGAGTGTGTATGTGCTGCTCTCTCCAGAAACAAGACAGATTTCAGCAGAAATTCATTTTGGCAGCTACAACTTTTCTTGATTAATGAGAGAAGTGGAACCAGTTTATACAAATGCCAATATGTAATAGACAAGTAAGGCCATTTTATTTTCGACCTCACAGCCTTAAAGAAATTACATAACATTTTAGGTGCTTTTTATCCCCCACCCCCAGCTCTGCAAGTATAGCACAGTTCAGTTTAACAGTGATGGTGAATCACCAGTAGTGAAATGAGCTGCTTGCTGGTCATTTGAAGATTCTCAAGCTGCTTTGCTGGGGCCTGTGGGATGTTGTACGTTTTATTTCACCATTTTACTGAATTGTAGTAGTCAGATGAGTGAGCTGCTCAAAGGATCATCTGCTGTATGCTTATGGAAATCTAATGAATTGTAACAACAAAAGAAGTAATTTTCTTAAAATAGCTGTATTTTCTGTTTGGCTCATTCATACATAGTATGCTTTGCTTTTTCCCTTTTTTGCTTTTCTTGTTTCTTAGAAAAAAATGCTGAAAGGACAAGGAACATTTGATGGGGAAGGTAAGCATTTGATTTTCCAGACTTTTATTGCTGTTTCAATGTGGAATATCAATTATAAGTTGAAATCCAGCTGCAGTAACAAAAACACTTAAAATGAGAAAAATGTCCAGCTTCTTCCCAAATTATACAGTACAAATCTCTGCACTAAGCTAAATTTTCATCCAGTAATACCAGCAGTGAATGGAATTAACGGCATTCTTTGTAAGCTGATAACTTTGTTAGCCAATGTCCTGGATTTTTAATTCTTATCTACCTTGGCTCCATCTCCACCTCCCTCAAAAGATGGACAAAGACTAAGAGCTGGCTCTCGTTTTTTTAGTTAAAAATCCCGAGTTTGGCGTTTAAATCTTAAGTCCTATTTCCTTTGACTTAATATTCTTTCCCCCCATTTCCACATTTTAGTATATCATTACCGACTTCCTGTTTGCTTATCAAGTTTCAGCTTGGGGGAAATCTAACTCTCCTGGCTACTACAAACCTATACCTAAGAATTTGTAACCCGTATAGTATTTTTGTGAAGGATCAAAAAAACAAAAGCTGCTTTAGCCAGGTGTTCAAACCCTAATCAGATTAGAGGACTTTGTATATACAGATGGGTCAAGTGTCAACCAAGTAGAAGAGCACAAAGCAAACGGCCCCCATCCCCCAGCTCTCTAGAGCTGGAGGAACATGGTGGAGGTAAAGGTAGTTGTTTTCTGTCATACTTTGAAATGTTAAGATTTTCTAATCTTTCAAGAGTAATGAAGAAGGGGATGCCTCTCTATCAGTAAATCTAATGTAAAATATCACCCAGAGATATAAAATACATAATCTTAGGTGATTACAAAATATGTCCCTCTGTAATTCTTATAAAAACCCATTCCCTTAGAGCATTGAAACATGACCAGTTATGAAAATGTAATTCATTGCACCAGTCTTAGGTGCAACGAATATGTAAAATATATGATATTGTAGCTGGTTTGGGCAAATTCATCTCCCTGATTCTATAATTGACGAAACTGGGAGCTTGGAGAGGTTTAGTGTCTTGCCCACCATCACATAGCCAGTACGAGGGCAGATAACTGGTCCTGAGTCCATTTTGCTTCCTTTTGAATCAGTTTATGACCATGAAGTAACTAAACAGCATCTACCCAATAGGCATTTGGAGAGATGGTTTGCATCTTTTAGAATTTGACATTGATTCTGGGACCTTTGTCTTAAAGGGTTAAAAATGTTGAGCTTTTGTTTTGTTTTTTTTTTTTTTTAAGTCCGAGGACAGAACCTTTTTATTTTTATTAATAGTTGTATGTTGTTTCCTTTTATAAGGAGCTGTTTCTGTGCACTCTTTTATCTCTTCTCAAATATGATAGCCTAGGAATTTTTTTCACATATATGTATATGAGGATTACAGGATTCTTAGAGTTAATGACTAAGAAGAATGTAGCTTAGGATGAGGTGCAGAAGAGTGGTAAGAACCCCCAGCCGGAGACCTGGGTTCCCATTCTACGGTTTTTGTTCATCAGTTGAGTGACGTTGAGCAGGCATTTTAACCTCAGCAAGCCTCAGTGTCCTCATATGTGAAATGAGGCTGATAATACTATTGCCTTTGTTGTTGTGAGAACGAATGAGTCATCTTATCAACAGTGTACACATATATTTTGTGCCAGCCTCTAAATTCTTTAAAGAACACTACAGAGGTGTGGTGACCCAGTCTTTACCCTCATAATCTCTTTGACATATGCAAACCCATCAGAGAACAGTAAAACCTTGCATCGACTCCAGTGTGACTTTAGTCATGGTGCATATAGAACACGCAGTAATTGATGAGGAGGCAGAATCTGCCTTCTTCGGACGTGGGAAAGGCGTTTCAAACTCAGTAAGTGCCAAATCAAATTCATGATCTTTCTCTCTAAAGCGACATCTCTTCAGGTGTTCCCATCGCCTGCGGTGCAGCTGTTGGGACCTGCAGATGTAAGAAACATCCTTACTACCTCCCTCTCTCTGACTCCCATTTCCAGGCCATCCTCAATAGCCCTTCTCCATTCTTCCATAGCATCCTAATTAGTTCTCTACGCAGTCAGTAGTTCGCTCCAACAATATAATCAAATCTTTTCCTTTCCATGGATTCCCTTTGTAATCGGGCTAGAATACAGTCTTTGCAGTGTGGAAGAAGTTCAGTTGTTTTGTAGTTGGGAATAAATCCAGTTCTTTAACATTGCCTGCAAATCTTTGCTTGATTTAGACTATCTGGCTCATCTCCCTAAACCCACCTTGCCCCCTTTGCCCAGTAGACACCCATATTCTACACGTTGACTTTTCTGTTCTTCTACGGTATCATGTTTCTTTTTGCCTCAGGGCTTTTGCATATACCTTTTTCTTTAGCTCTGAAACTTCTCAGTTTTCAGATCTTAGATTTTTCCCACCTGTCTGACTGCCCCCCACAACCCCTGTGCAGGTCACACCCTGTTGAGGGTCTGTTCTTTGAGCATCCATCTAGAAATCGTTCAGTTTATAGGCCCGTATGTGTGCAAGATTATTTTGTCCTCAACCCTACAATGACTTGCCTTCTCCCTCAGAATGAAAACCAGAGTCCTTTCAATGGCTTTGAGGCAAGGGTCTACATGATCTACCCTCTCTTCATCCCCTACCATCATCCCTTAAGCTTTCTCCCTTCTCTCACCCCATTCCAGTCATACAGGCCTGCTTGCTGGTCCCCACACATAGAGCCATCCCGAACAGACTCCTGTTCTAGGACCTTTGTACTTGCTCTTCCCTCTGATGGGGTGTTTTTTCACCAGCTGTAATGTGTCTTGCTTTCTCACCATTTTTAGATCTTTGCTTAAATGTCACCTTGGTGAAGTCTTCCTAAGTATGCTGTTTAAAATCTACATACCCTCCTCGTTAATGCTTCCTCCTTTCCCAGTTTTACTTTTCTCCATGACACTTAGCAGCATCTGACATACCATAAAAGGTACTTATTTATTTATTGTCATTCTCCGCTCACTCTGATGTCCGCTTACAAAGATTGAGATTTTTATCTTTTTTGTTCATGGTTGTATCCCTAGTGCCTCGCAGTTGTTGGCATCAAGGAGGCATTTTCTAAATATTAGTTGAATGAATAAGTGAGCGAGTGACTTGGAATATTTTTCTCTAACTATTTTTAGCTCATGAGGGCACAAGAAGTTTCTTTTATTTTCCATTTACTCCCAGCCCTTGACACATTGTAGATATACAATAAATGTTGGTTAAATAGGTAAACGAATGGTGATGGGCTTTGAAGGAAAGGTAGGATATGAATTCAGTTTAACCTAAAAAACAGCACATTAACAGCCTTGGCTCTCCTCTAGGGGTGGTAGACAGAAACATGGAAAGTTTGCTTCCATTGGTATTTCACATACGGATCCCTCCCACTGTCCTGTAGATGAATTAGGGACAGAGCTGTTTGAGTGAGAAAATCACTTTTTGGTAACTATTCTTCTGTGATGAAATTCATTTGTTTCCTTGTTGCTTATTAAATGGGAGCCCAAACCTTGTGTAAATATGGATGTTGGTTTAGAACAAGTAGCATAAAGACAGGGGCAATTCGTGACCTGTAGGGTTTGTATTTCTTCCAGAAAATGCTGTCCTGTATCAGAATTACAAAGAAAAGGCTCTTGACATTGACTCTGATGAAGAGTCGGAGCCCAAAGAACAGAAGTCAGATGAAAAAATTGTGATTCACCACAAGCCACTGAGATCCACATGGAGCCAGCTTTCTGCGGTGAGTGTTTACCTTTTTCTTTCCGATCTGTGGCATGAAAAAACCAAGTTGTGGAAATTAGGTCTGGTTGTGGTTTTAACTTTTTCTGCCAGTGATCCTGTAACCCAAAAGAGAAAGACTCCTCTTCTCTTTAGATTGTGAAATGTTTCTTGAAACTCTTCAGGCACTGGTGAGAACATGGACTTTAACACTTTCAATCAGGAAAATCAGGTTTTGATAAAATAAAGTGCCTTGACGCTGATATATTATACTCTGGAAACTACTCCTGCTCAGTATCTTTTCTTTTTCTTTTTCTTTATATAGTATATATGTAGAGGTAACTTAATCTATCTTGAACTTTATCCTAATTATGGCTATATTTAGAGATACATGCATGTGTATCTCTGCACAATAGGGAGTTAATGACAATTCTTCCTTGGAAATTTCCTTTGATATAGACACACTTATATGTTCTTGCAGTTGATTAATGAATGGCATTCTGTTCCATATCCCTCTGTGCATCTTTTGTGTGAGCCTGTCTGACACTTATTTTGTGTCGATGAGTAATTTCTCCTCTCTGCATCAAACATCTTTTGTTTATAGCCATAATTTCTCTTCCTCCTGGCTTAACAAATGTCACAGTGTGCTGCTTAGTTTACTCGATATGAGTTTGGGTGCAGCATCTGTGGGCATCTGATGCATTACCAAGTAGAATGGAATTCCCATGGCTGGCTTGAGTGGTGGGAGCATTGCATCAAAAAACAAGCCAGTACACCTCTGTGAGTCCCTTAGGCAATGTGGGAGCAGAAGCGATTCCCTCTTAAGCTGAAATGAGCATTGTTCAGCATCGAGACTATCCTGTATTTAGGGATTGCACCAGTATAAGAAAAAGAGTTGTAGAAGTTGGAGCTCATAAACATGGGAATGGATGTTTGGCAACGATTGAGGATGACTTCTGGTCGGGTTCTTCCTCCCCTCTTCTACTCTCTGTTGAAATTCAGAATTCTAGAAAACTAGCCCTTTCTCCCTAGCTTCCGCCCAGCCCCTAATTCTGTTCTAAGGAGAATTTATTCATTTCCAGTGCTTCCAAGGTGTGGCTCCCTTAGTATTATTCCACACACTGCAGTGTCTGTGGGGGCAGGGCAAGTAGTGGTACAAGGGATGCTGGTGAGTGTGGAGGCTGAGGCCCGATGGGGACTGTGGTGAACAGACTTGATAGAACCTGAGCAGCGGCCACTTAGCTCATGGCAGCCCTGGGTCGCCAGACCTTCTGAGGTTTCGAAAAGAGAATGAAGAAATTCAGATTTTTAAATGAGTGTTATCCTAATTCAAGTTTTAGAAAAACGATGTGCGAAGCTAACAAAGTATTTTTGGGCCAATCTTGTCTCCTGTTGGAGACAGGAACTTTTGTGATATTTCTGTGATTTTCACATGTGGTCAGGTGGTCACACCCATCCACAGAACTGACATGTTGGCAGCCTTACACCCTAATCTAATGATCTCATGATATTAAATCCCCAAACACATATGTGGAGAAACTGGTGACAGGCCCGGAGAGGCCATGCTGACTCTAAATGGCTGTCATCCCACTGTTGGTGTGGACCATTTGGTCGAGGATCCTCAAAAAGAAAGTTGTGGATTTTTTGAGTTGTTCTTCTGTGGTGGCAGCTGCATTTGTTAGCATGGGCCTCAATCTTGCTGCTATTCTCTGCACGCCAAACAGAAATGTGTGTTTCCATATCACTCACACTCTGATCCAACCTAGCTTCAGTGCTGAAGATCAAGCTGCCGTACTTCTGCCCCCTGAAATTTGGCTTTCATCTAGATTTGCAGATGCATATTAAAGTAATACTCCAGTACATACTCCGTACAGCTTCAAATATAGGCATGCGTTTCATTTGGCCAAAAATAAATCGATGTGCCTTTTGTTAACAAGACCGATATCAAAAGACGATCTGGTGATAAAATGTTAAACTGTAAGGTGGGTTCTAACTTTAGTGTGTGTTATCTTGGATTTTAGTGTTTCCAAGAGGCTTGTGTCTATTTATTGTGTTGCTTGGCAATCACATTTAATCAAAGCAGCGCTGGACTTTGCCGCTTCCCATTCTTAGGCACCAGCTTGCATTTCCTTTATGCTTTGTGTGTCTCCTTTTCACACTTAAAATGTTTTACTTTAGTTTTCTATTGTAAAGTACTCGAAACATGCAGAAAAAACTCGAAAATAAGTATGTGTAATAGATTTCTGGGTACTTGCCACCCACACGGAACAAATGTTATCGTTTTAACATCCAGATCTCTCTTTCTTAAGGCAGATCTAGTTAACTACTCTCATCTCCAGCACTTTTCTCCTTTCTGCCTTCCCACATGGGTTTTCTATCCACTAAGGAGAGGCAAGCAGCTCTGGCTTTTAGCAAAGTAGATATTTCAGCAGCAGAAAGTAGACATTAATTTTTTAGAAGCCAAGCAGTTGGTATGTCCAAGTCACCGTTAGGACCCTAAAGAGAGGAAGCTTTGTGAATTATGAACAATGTCGGGATGTTTCCGTATCAGCGCCTCCATTTCTGTTTGACCTCTTGCCCTAATCCTTCTAGAGGGGCTACAGTGCTTAGGGTGGATGTCAGAAAACATCTGCTCTTTCCATGCTTCCCTTTAATGTGCTAAATTAGTAGGATAACCCCCCATTTTATTTTGCATATATCGCTTTATTTAAAAAAAGTTTTAATGTTTATTTTTAAGAGAGAGAGAGAGTGAGAGAAAGAGAGAGAGCAGGAAAGGTAGAGGGAGAAAGAGGGAGACACAGAATCCGAAGCAGGCTCCAGACTCTGAGGTGTCAGCACAGAGCCCAATGTGGGCCATGGGGTCATGACCTGAGCTGAGGTCGGATGCTTAACCAACCAACTGAGGCACCCAGGTGCCCCTTGCATATATCACTTCAATACAAACCTCTTCTTTGACTAAGGCCTTGATCCCAGAAAGAGAGTAGGACAAGGGGTTTTCTGGCAAAAGGTTAGGTCTCAGTTTGGCATCTACCTTGACTTTCTACTTGGGAGGGGTGTGGTGTGAGCTCCTGTGTGCATTGGCTGTTGTTAGTTGTTTTATTTTCTAAAAATTTGTTTGTTGCAAACACCAGCCTGCCTCCTGGGATGATGAAACTCTCCTTATCAGTTGACCGTAAGGAGCATTCAATATGCAAAGGCTCTTCGGAAGTGCAGCAGTTGGCAGTAATTTATGGTTACTGCGTCGCTCTTGAAGCCTTCAGTCCATAGTGTAGTATCTTAGTGTCCTTGTTTATATGTCTCCTTTGGTTCTATTGGACAATCACACAGGTGACAAGTGTCCCCATTTACATTGTTGGGGACAGGTTTAACAATTGGGTTGTGATTATCTAGCAATAAGGGAGAATTAGAACTGCGTAAGAGACATTTAATTGGACCTCAGTGGGATGGAGAGTGTAGCTGCCACTGACTTCTCTAGTCACGTTAACGTGACTTGATGGTGATGTGCTCAGCAACGGTGGCTCTGCCAGCAGGTTCTCCAGGCCGAGGTGGCCTTTCTCCTGTAGTCGGGAATATAACCTGGGCTCCTGAATTTCATAAGACAGTCACAGGCTTACTCTTCATTCACTTGGTTGTCAATGTAGGCAGATCTCTGAGTAGGTACAAAGTAGGTGGATATAGAATGTCTGCATGTCAGGTAATATAACTTTGTGCTGCTCTTTGAGAACACTTCTATATGAGAAACAATTTTGAATCATTATGGTTCCCGGTTTTGAGGTGCAAAGGATTTGAGGTTTTGAGTGGGGGAAGTCATTTTTGACTTCCAGGGATCTTTGCCCAGGGACCAGATCTGCCAGGGATCTGCCACCCACAGTTGTGCTGCCCAGCGACTCCCCTAAAATGGCAGCATGAGGACTAAGCCAACAGTTCTTGGATCCCTGGGAAAAGCCTATGGGTTTGGAGAGAAATATTGATGATTAGTCTGGGGTGTTATTAATATTAGTCTGGGAATAATGTTATTAGTCTGGGATAGAACACTGAGTGCGTGTTACGATTAGTGCCAGGTGTGTAGCCAGCTGAGTCCTGGATGCAATGTGAGGTTCAGGATTTCCCTAAAGCTCATCCTTTACTGGGATCCTGGAAGCATGTACAGTATTACCGGAAGTAAAAGGTAGATCTTGACTGGAGTCTTTTCGTTTTTCATCACAACCACCCCACCCTTCCCCAGGATCACACAGTGTGCGTGTACTAAAAAACGATGGTTGTGAAATCACTGTTTGCTCTGTCAAGATCAGCGACAGCACCAAAGCCACCCTCGCCAGCTGTGCCCCGACCCCGTGTATTTGCCATGGGGCGTGTTTGTGTAACTTCCTTCACCTTGACATGCCAGGTACCTTTGAAAAGGGTGTTCAGACTCCACAGGCGAAAACAAGCACGCAGGCCGACTTTCTGCTGGAATCCAACACCTAATATAGTCATCCTCTGCTGTACTCTTCATTTGCACTTGCTGACATGGGGCTTTATCAGTAATCTTAAATCATTTTGAGTATCCCTTTAGGTTGTTCAAAAATGCTAAACTCTCTAGTGAGGAACTGTTTTTTCTGTTTTCATCAGTGTTCCTTCATCTGTGCGTAGTGTGGCTGATGGCTTAACAGGAGATCAGATGTTAGGACCTCTGTCTCTGAGTCCTGGCTCTGATCTTAAGGCACACAGAGTTTGCTGCTGGACGCCTTTTGGGAACTGCCAAATGAGAAAAGATGATTTGAAAAACGGTGATTTTATATACATATAATTTCATTCAGTTGGCTATATAACGGACACTTTGGAGACTTAGCAGTTTTATCTGACAGGACTTACTCTTTCGGACTTTATACTGTGTTCATGGTGAGAGACCTGTTTTCTCCTAAAAATCAGAGCTCAGTAGATGTGATAAACCTGAATATCATCCTGTTTGCAGAAATGCTTAATGCACTTAGAGGTCCTATAAAATTGCATTCTTTTTCCTTACATTTTCACACTTCTCTGAATTAATTTTCAGTTCAGTGACTTGCTGCTTAAAATAATCTTCAGTCATATAATTTTCCATTTGCATTTTGCAACACAGCAGTCTCATAAAATTATTTTTTTACCTTAGATGATGACTGATGCCTTTTACCACACCTATCTTTTGTTTTAAACAAAAAATAGAACAACAACAACAAAAAAAAGGGCTCATTTTTCATGTCTGGCTTGCATTTAGTGCTCATAGTGGAAACAGGCTGGGCTTTACATATCTACTTGTCCACGCTTTTAAATTGGCAGTAGGTCTCCTGGAATGTTTGTATCTTTATAAACAGAAATAAAGGTCCATGTGCCTGGATCTGACACCCAAGCAGAGATCCTATTCTAGCTGAGGGGCCTGGAGCTGGGGGCCTGCGCTGAGCCAGGGACCAGGCTCTATATGCTCCTGCCATTTGACCACAATTAGATTATGGGGTTCTCTTAACATTTTTAAAAGTTAATTTTGACTTATATAAGCAACACACAATACATTCTTCACACAAAAAAATTCAAACATTTCAGGTAAGACTAAAATCTCTTGTCATATTCGCAATCCCAGTCTCTTTCCCCTTCTCTATTGGTAATGCTGTTCTTTTTTCTTTTTTAATGTTTGCAATGTTTATTTACTTTTGAGAGAGAGAAAGATAGAGAACAACTGGGGAGGGTGAGAGAGAGAGAGGAGACACAGAATTTGAAGCAGTCTCCAGTCTCTAAGCTGTCAGCACAGAGCCTGATGTGGGGCTCGAACCCACAAATTGTGAGATCATGGCTTGAGCCAAAGTTGGACGCTTAGCCCACTGAGCCACCCAGGTGCCCAGGCAGTGCTGTTCTTTTTTTTAAAAATTTTTTTTTAATGTTTTATTTATTTCTAGGAGAGAGAGAGACAGCGTGAGCAGGGGAGGGTCAGAGAGAGAGGGAGTCACAGACTCTGAAACAGTCTCCAGGCTCTGAGCTGGCAGTCAGCACAGAGCCCGACGCGGGGCTTGAACCCCCGAACCGCGAGATCATGACCCAAGCGAAAGTCGGACACTTAACCGACTAAGCCACCCGGGCGCCCCAGGCAGTGCTGTTCTTAATGTGGTAACATTCTTCTCAAAATCCACACATATACATTTAAGGGAAATATAATGATCACATGTGTTTACTTAAATATATACTGCACAAAGTTCACAATTTTGCTTTTTTTTTGAATGACATTTTATAAATCATTTCGTGTGTATACATGATGATCTTCACTGTTATTTCTAGTTGCTGTGTTATTCTATACAATGGATATCTGTTTTTCCACCTTTCCTTTTGGGCGGTTATACATGCATTGAGAATATAATAAAACTTTGAGGCATGGATCTTTAGAAAAATGCATACACAAGTATACATGTAAATACTTGTTTATAATTTTTGTTTTTTTTTTTTTTTAATTTCAGTTTGAGAATATTTTTTTTCTTGACTTTAATCTCTAAATACTGGGAGCACCTTACTTGAGCTGTCTATACATTGAGTACAGTTTTCATGTTGTTCCTATCACCTTTAGAAGTTTTCCTTTTTCTGAATTATAGCAGAGTTGGAACTTGAGCTGTATAACTCTTTCTGAGGAATATATATGGCTGTATGAACGGCTCCAGCTGTAGCTGAGTAATGAAAGGGCAATTGAGTAGTAGATATGCCAGTGTTTATGTTCTTGATTCTCCTGAGAGAACAATGGGATGTGAAATGTGGGTGTGTGCGCACCGTGCCCCTAGGGAGGCAGAACACAAGAGACAGGTGCTCCAAGAAAGTGGGAGTTGATGAGCACAGGGATATTAAATTTTGCTTGGCATAACTACAAAAAGGCATTTCAACCAGGAACCTAGACTTGGGACCCAGTACAAAGAAGGTCTTATTATTTCATTGAGCAGAAAACCAATGAGAGGGATTGATGAGTGATTCCTTCATTCATTTAGTCTTTATGGAGAGGCTGCTGTATTCCAGGCCCCGTGCCAGACCCTCGGAGTTAGAGCAAAACAGATTCTGCCTTGCATTCATGTCCTTACAGACACTTTTCATGGTGAGACAAATCCCAAATAATCCCACAGAGAAATGACAGAATTACAGCTGTATTAGTGTCATGAAGGACAAGTTCATGATGCTCTGAGATCCTGTGGGGGAGGGCACTTGTCTGGGCAAGGTGCTGTCAGCCGATAGATAGTGGCAAAGGAAGGGAGCTGCCGTCAGTGACGTGTCCATGTAGGTGTCTGAGTGGAGTTGGTGGTGAGGGACAGGCATAAGATTGAGGTGTCTCAGGCGGAGAAATCGTCCTGTACAGGGACCCTCTGGGGTAATGGTGGGTAAGAGGAGTTGAAATAAAATTGGTGCAGTTGGAGCCTCTTGCTTTGCTTGGAGGGCTCTTCCTCACTCCTCCCATCTCTAAATGTTGAAGGCTCCCTAGACCCCATCTTTGGGCCTCTTATCTGTACTCATTTGGTGATCTAATCTGATCTTGTAGATTTAAATACATCACATATTCTTTTTTCTTTTTTTTTTTTTTCTAGGAGAGAGAGAGAGAGAGAGACAGCGTGAGCAAGGGAGGGTCAGAGAGAGAGGGAGATACAGACTCTGAAACAGGCTCCAGGCTCTGAGCTGGCGGTCAGCACAGAGCCTGACGTGGGGCACGAACCCACGAATTGTGAGATCGTGACCTAAGTGAAAGTCGGACGCTTAACCGACTAAGCCACCCAGGCGCCCCAATATATCACATGTTCTGATGACTACAAGTGTCTGTTTCTGGACTGGACCTTTCGCTGAATTTCAGAGAAGGTTATCCCACTTCCTTTCTGATATCGAATTGGCATCTCAAAGTTAACCTGTCCAAAAGTTCACTTCTGATTTATTTTTTTTATTCTTTTCTTATCAAACAGCAACTCCCTCTTTCTACTTGCCAGTGTCAAAAACCTTGCAATCATTGCTCATTCTTCTCTTTCTCCCATAACCTTCTTCAAATTTGTTGCAAAGCCTGTTGCCTTTACCTTCAGAATAGAGCTACTCTGCCACTCTACCCTGTCCAGCGTAGAAGTAGATTATCCTCATTGCTTCCCAGCTCAACTCCTGCATCTACTGGGATATCTCTCCTCCATGTAGGAGTATATAATTATATTGTTTGTGATCCTGTTAAAATATGTTGAGATACTTTTTGTTCTGAACCCTGAAGTGTTCTTACCGAGAGTCTTACAGTAGCCAGTGAGGCTGTGTGATCTGGCCTACTTACCTTTCTGGACTCATCTCCTGCTTCCGCCACCTTGCTCATTGCTCAGTCTGCTGATGTTCCTCAAATAAAGGACATACTCTGACCCAGGGCCTTTGCATTTGTTGTCTGCCCAGCCGATAGTAACTTTCTTCCAGAGAGCCACAGGGCTTTCTCCCTTACCTTCTCCCTCCCTCTTAAAATTTCTTATCTTCTCTTTGATACTTACCCCTCTAACGTACTGTGTCATTTACTGTTTTGGTTATTGCCCATCTATTCTGCTAGAATAAAAGACACGTGATGGCAGAGGCTTTTGTCCCTTTTGTTTTCTGCTATATCACTAGCACATAAACCCACACATGACTTACAGTAGGCTTGTAGTCACTATTGGATAAACTTATGAATGAATGTATAAATGAAGGAATAAATGCAGAAAACTAACCCCAGAAGTGAAAATAGTAGAAGTTACTCAGCCGTGAAAACAATGAGGAAGTTTCCTATTTAGGGACCGCTTGGAGGCTATATTTAATTTTTGTTAAAAAAAATTATTGATGGTTGTTCGGCTACACCCTGGATTTAATACATGTCTTTGATACATTGGGGAGACTTGGCTTCTTCCTGTTTAGAACTAAGTTAGCCCATGGTGGGTATTTGCATACTATGAAATCAAATTCAATTGCAACCTAATTTTTCATTTGGTATTTTTTTGGGGGAGGAAAATGGGGTGCATGCGAGAACAGTAGCATTCTGTAGAAATAATTAGTGCAACTAGGTAAAAGGAGGGAAGGCTCAGTTACTTTGAGGAGTTCTGAATACTGAGCCTTGGATTGTGGAAATTATCTCTCAGAATCTTGCATTTACTGTCTCAATCTTAAGATGTGCCCTTGTGGTGTCTCTTCCTTTAGTCTATGATGGAACTCTTTCCTCAAGGCCACGTCTACTGAGTGCTTTGTTTCCGTGATGATGCAAGAAGTCATTACTTATAAAATTACTGTTGAATCTTTAGATATGGAACTTGGGCTTAAAAATTTGTTTTCTCAGGTTTTATTGATTTTTCCAGACTACTGATAGTCTCTGGATTTTCTACTTTAGTCTGTACTCTGATGTTTTAGGATTATTCTGGTGCTCATTATCTGAATATCTATTATTTGAAGTGATGAAAGATTATAAAGCCAATGGACAGCCTCTACAAAAGTAGTGTTGGCAGTGAAAGGAAATTGCAGATTATTTTCCCGGTTGGTGTGGGAGAGAAACAGTGCCGCCCACCCAACTGCAATAACACAGAAACGGAGTGGTTCCCATTTTCAAGTGGCAGGAAACTCTCTTTCTGGTAGTGATAGGCAGAGGAGTGTGATTGTTGTTTGCTAAACTGAACAACTGGGAGCCCTTCTAGCCACACGGGCTCAAGGCTTCAGTGTGAGCAGGCAGTGCAGTGGCTGACTTGCAGGAGAGCTGTAGCTCTGAGACCTGCCATTGGACCATTAGGATATTAAGTTGTTTTTCATGCAGTTAAATTATTGACCAAATATTTGCAGAGGACTTACCATGCACTGGGGAGTGTCCTGTGTCTTTTCACTATAGTTGATGTAGTCCTTAGGACAATACCATGAGGGCAGTGCTGTCTCTCTACTTTGTTTCAAGGCGGCTGAGACTGTGAGATGTTAATATAGTTTCCTTCTATTTTTGTTAGGGTCTTGAGATTTCCTAGAACAGAGCCTCTCAGGGGCCCCATTATCATGGATACATGTACGCAGGGCTCTGGAAGAGCAGGAACTATATTACTATATTTACCTCTGGTACTTGGCCGATAATGTGACTCAGCAACTATCTACCTGTTGGCTCACTTCTTGTCAGGAACCTGCTGTCCCATTTTACTATGCCTGTCTTTTCTCCCAAGAGTTTCTGCACACTCGGTGTCTGAGTTCTCCTAACTTAGACTTGAGGTCACCAGGGATGGGCCTCCCCCACCTGATGTTACCCTTTCAGCTTCCATGTATAACTACTCAGTTCAGTTTCTTGAGAGAGAATCCTATCGGATCATATCAGCTCAGCACTTTCCCCTGACTTAAACATTTATTGTTGTTTGGCCCAAGGTGCCTAATTAGATCTTTTCCAATCAGCTTTGGCCTCCATGATGCATGATGGTGCTAAATGTCACCGCCTTGGGTCATTTATTTTGTGGAGGTTGTGAATGGAACAGCTTTCCCTGTAGGGGTCTGTGAGACTGCTCAGCAACATGGCTCACGTATCTACTGCAAATTTACCCATGGTGGAGTCAATGTTGCAAACATACTGCCTGTCAGAGGCTGAGCCTAATGAGAAATACGTTTTACTTTGTAATCATGTGTGTGTGTGTGTGTGTGTGTGTGTGTATGTGCAAACTAAAGTTAGAAGTTATCCTCAATACTTGCATTACACAGTGGTATTTTCTGTCGCTTTCTGTTTTGTTCCATTGAAATAGATGTTGACCAGAAGTACATGAACTTTACTGTGTCATTCACTTGGAGTTTGGAAAACACTGGTTCTGAAATCCATTGCTATTAACACTGTATTGTAGTGGATGGAGCAAACAAAGCAAGCCTAGATCCCAGTACCTGCACTGCAGGAACTTAGAAGCCGGTTCAGAAGACAGTAGAAATGAAACATCTAAGGGATGTTTCTGAAAGAATGTAGGCCACGATGCCAAAAGGAATGACCCAGATAGATATTGTAGAGAGCCATAAAGGGCAGGGAAGTTTTCTCTAGAGAATATGACTAAAACTAGGTGGGCAGAAGAGTAGGAAAGAAGAGGAGCGGAAGTATGAAATACGGCTTGAATGGCGTTTGACATACGGGTAAGTGGAAGAACAGCAGTGGTAGTTCTGTGTCTGTGTCTCAGATCTCCTGCAAACAGTGAGACTGTCCCTGTCCGAGGAAACCACTGCGTGCTTTACATCGAATGTAAAACGTCAGTTACCTCACCTTCTTACCCAATTTTCCAGAACAGGTTTCGCTCCGGTTAGATTTTTATGGCAAGTCTAGGAAATTAACTTCATTGCCAGTGTTGTTTTAAGTAACTTACTGTTTTGGAGTTGATCGTTCCCCCTCCATCTGCCACTTGACAAAAACAACAGACAAAAGTGAAAGAGCCACTGAGATGCTGGCACTGCCTGCACACACGGCAGCTTTCCTGTCCTGCGAGAGGAGGCCCTCAGCCCTGTTCTGCCTTCGTCAGCCCCTGTTGGCTCGCGCCTTCAGTATGAGTCAGAGGAGCTCGTGCTGTTACCACCTCGACCGAGTCCAGTTACTGCTGTCACACCTGCACACCTGCCTGTCCTCACTCACTTTCATCACTGCCTCAGAAGCCACTGTGTGGTTTGGTCCTGACTGAAATCTTGCTTTCTTGTTGCCTCCCTGTCCCTTAGCTACTTCACTTTTATCTGCTAGTGGTCACCTGCTGTGTCTCTAGCTTTCCTTGTGGGCGACAACAAAGAAATGCAGGTATTATTGGCACCTTTGAACAATTCCATTTGCCTGCCGTACTTTATTCTTTGCGAGAGAGGACTTTGAAACATATTTTAGCCTTCACTAAAAATGAAGCTTTAACTACAAAGCCAAAACATGTTATTTACTATACAGGAGTCAAAAAGTACCAGTAGACAAAAGGAAGAAAATAAAAATTAGTTGAAATCTCTCCCCTTCCCCATCACTATTGACATTTTGATATAGAACTTCACAGACCTTTTTAAAAAATGTTTACGTATAGAGTTTTTTCTTTTAAGCAAAAGCTCAATAATTCAATATTGTCTTGTTACCCATATTTTCCCTCTAACAATATTATTATAAATATTGCTTCATGTCTTTAGACCTGCTGTTTTGTAACTCTTTTTTTTTCTCTTAACCATGTTTTGAATGACTTTTCACGTCATTAAACTTTCTTCCACAAGAGCTATTTTTAAAGCCCATATTCTGTTTCATCAAATAAGTGGATGTTTGGTTCTGTTACCCAACTCACTGTTGTCAATCATTAGTTTGTCTTTGTTTTTCACTTTAAAACTCAAAATCTAAAGCTGAATAAGTTCTTTCAAACAATGTTTTGAATCACAGAAGTGGTCGGTTCTTTTTAAATTTTTTTTAATGTTCATTAAGAAAGAAATTTTTTTAATGTTTGTTTATTTTTGAGAGAGAGAGAGACAGAGCATGACCAGAGAGAGGGAAAGAGGGAGACACAGAATTTGAAGCAGGCTCCAGGCTTCGAGCTGTCAGCACAGAGTCTGATGTGGGGCTTGAACACATGAACTGTGAGCCGAAGTTGGATGCTTAACCAACTGATCCACCCAGGCACCCCTAATGTTCATTTATTTTTTAAATTTAAAAAAATTTTTTAAAACATTTATTTATTATTAAGAAACAGAGGCAAAGCATGAGCAGGGGAGAGGCAGAGAGAGAGAGAGAGAGGGAGACATGGAATTTGAAGCAGGCTGCAGGCTCTGAGCTGTCAGCACAGAGCCCAATGTGGGGCTCGAACCCACAAATTGTGAGATCATGACCTAAGCTGAAGTCGGATGCTTAACCGACTGAGCCACCCAGGTGCCCCATGTTCATTTATTTTGGAGAGAGAGAGAGACAGACAGACGGACAGACAGACCGAGTGTGAGCAAGGGAAGGACAAAGAGAGAGACAGAATCTGGAGCAGTCTCCAGGCTCTGAGCTGTCAGCACAGAGCCCTATATGGGGCTTGAACTCAAGAACCATGAGATCATGACCTGAGCCAAAGTAACTTAACTTACTTAGCTTAACTAACTGAGCCCCCCAGGTGCCCCCCCAGGTAGGTTCTTCTTATAACATTCAACATGCCAGTTAAGGCTGAAATGCATTTTGACTTTACCACCAATTCCAGGCCCTTTCCTGTTAACCACTGTTAACACTGCTTCTCGGGATTCTATTAAATGTTTTACTTTTTACAACAGCTCACCTTTTATTAAATAGTTTTAGATAATTGCCCTTCTCTTCTAAAGTCAGTTTCCTTTTCATCCTTTCTACTTTATGTCAGCTTTTCATGCCTTTCCTAACTTCTGCTCTTAATTATCGATAGATAAAGGAGAGCTGCTGCTTCTCATCTGGGGGCTAGAGTTAGAGTCGGGGCTCAGCAGCCCACAGGGGAATGAGGCTAGTAAGAGCTGCAAGTGAAAGAGAGGAGTGTTTAGCAGGAGTCATGTGGGGATTAATGAAAGAGTTAAGTTGCCAGGTACCCCACTGACAGTGTAGTTTTCAACAGCAGCAGAAGCTGGGAACCCAGTGGGAGACGAGGTGTCTGTGGCATTCAGGAAGAGGACTGTGGTTTAGGGGAGGAACCGCTGCAGATCACAACTGTCAGGAATTCAAAAGTGTGTTAGAAGGCAGTGGGCCGTGCTGGTTAAGGATGGTTAAGAACGTGCTGCAGCCCTGGGCGGGTGGGCAACGGCAGGGGGGGGGTGGGGGGGAGGGGGGCCTAGCTGGCAGGACTGGGTTTGCATCCTGGTTGTACTGCTTATTAGGGCTAATGATGTAACTTTTCTGTGATTCGGTGTTTCATTTGTAAAATAGGGATTGAGCCAGCCTCTTTGCACGATTGTGATAAGGTTTAGGTGTTACAAGTTCTGGTGCATGGTGAGCACTGGATGCAGCAGTAGTTTGAGAAGTAAATGAAGGAGTTTGAGAATTAAATTAAAGACCGACAAGAATTCTGCATCATGAGTTGGTCAGACATGGGTAGATAGCTAGTGAGGGCTGGCTGGCCCACAATGAAATAATGCGTGCTTATCTCCTAAATTGTACAAAGGACAGTGGTTCATTCTTGTACATGTTATTACCTATCTGCTTGTGGTTTGTACTCTCAGCCTCCTGTCTGTATTGAAATAATTTGGGTTCATTCAGGAATCCTGACTCTGCCTGTAGAAGGTGACACAGGCCATAGAGGAGAAAAAGCCTCGAGCCCTGGCCTGCCTTATCTGAATTTGCTTTTGACTTAGCTGACCTGAGCTTACCTCCAGGAGGCTGTTTGCTGCTTCTTAAGATCCAAGAACTTTGCTGAGTAGTACAGGATTATTATTACAGTAGATCCAAGAGGAGATCAGTTTTTTGAACAAATGAATTAGGAGGCCCCTGGCTCGTTAGTTGACGTATTTTTAAAATTAAGCCTATGATTTTATTAGATGGGCCATTGTCTTCTACCTCTTCATTTTTTAAAATAGTGTTTTATCTATTTACCCACCCCTCCCAAAAAATGTGACACTGTCTTCCTCTTGATCTGATCTTTGGCTACACAGATGTTTGGCACTTTGTTTTTTAGTTTTTATTTATTTATTTTTAGATCTCTGAGCCTTTAGACTTATGTTCTGTGGCAGCTCATAGTTTAGGTAGAGTGATCTCTCAGGGTCTTTCTGATGTGGATGAGGTGGCCCTGGAGAGAGCCTACGGGCCTGGTTATAAGGACACTATTTCTGGATTCGGGCAGATTTTTCATCTTAGGGACTGTAGACATAACTCTTGGGGGAGCGGCCGTTCCTGTTATTTACAGTGAAAGAACTCTAGCTCATTTGTAATTCAGGGGCTGTATGGGTTGTGTTAAGTCTGGAAAGGACCTGAGAGTGATTGTGTCCCATGGTATAATTTTACTTGGCAATTCTTTCCCTTCCCACTCTTGAACTCTTGAGAACAAAAGCCTGTGAATAGGAAATCACCAACAGGCGTGAACAACCAGCCGATTTTCAGCAAGTGGGTAAACTCCAGCAAGTTTAAAGGTCTTAGCTCAAATTGAGTATTCAATGTACATTAATGCTTTATGGAGCCAGAGTGATCTTGGATTATAAATACCTGATCTAATTTTTCACTAGCTGTATTTCTGAGCCTTTTTGGATAGTCAGTCTTTCGGGGCCCTCCCATTCTGGTTTCCCTGGCTGGTGGGGAAACAGAGAAAGAATGTGCCCCCATATTATCTAGAAATAGTATCAACTCGTGGAGGGCCTGAGAATATACCCCATGGAAAATGGTCATCTAGTCAACTGAGAAACTGGTGTTACTAATGTTGGCTCCCTCCACAGATATAGGGCCGGCTCTCTTCTGTAGATAGGTTCTGTATAAATGGCAATACCAGAGCTGTTTGGGACTTAGAGAACATGGCTCATAACCTATATCAGTCAGTGAAGTCAAAAGCCAAAGAATAATTGTACAAAGTTTATGGATGTCTGGACAAAATTCTCTGCAAGGTGAAGACTCCTGTAACTATGGTGAGTGCAGGCCTGGAATTAAGTGCTAAAAGCCTGCCTGTTCCCTCTTAGGGTAGTCATCTAAGAAGCTCAGACCTGCAAGGTATTGACAAGGATCCAGGCATGAATTTTAGATGGAGTATCTACTAATTAACTTTTGTTATTATACTTTATGGAGTTTACCTTTTTATCAATTTCAAAAACTACATTTTAGGTCTAACTAGACAATATCATTTCCATAGATGTAGTCTCTTGTACTGTTCTTTATTAGTTTTAGCCAATTGTCAATTCCATCGCATTTGAATATGCAGACTATATGCATTAGAAAGATCACGAGTGAAGAGTTTCAGTACTGATTACAGCAGTAAATACATATGTATAAATAGAGTCTATAAGGATGGATGTAAAACTGTTATAACATTAATGAATTCTCTGTATTCACCATTTGATAAGCTACATACATATTTATATTTTTTAACTTATGTTAAGATTATAGATTTGGGGAGCCACCACCTGGGTGGCTCAGTCTGTTAAGCATCGGACTTTGGCTCAGGTCATGATCTCACGGTTCATGAGTTTGAGCCAAGCGTCGGGCTCTGTGCTGACAGCTCAGAGCCTGGGCCTGCTTCAGATTCTGTGTCTCCTTCTCTCTGCTCCTTCCCCACTCATGCTTTGTCTCTCTCTCAAAAATAAATGAACATTAAAAAAATAGATTTCAGCTCAGTTCTGTTATTTAATTTGATGTAATTTTTATATACTTAAAATACTGAAGATCATAGCATGCATCATACTTCTTAGAGTCTAGAATCTGCCGCGGCAGACTTGAACACTTCTGTGAACTGGTTAGATTTTACAAATCAAGCACCCCAAGTTGAATCCAGTTCTTAGTTTTTCATTAAACTACTTTTGCAGTTCTACTTACTGCCAACATAGTTGAATACAAAATTTAAATCCGTGAGGAAGAAGAAAGCTCAAGTGAAGTCAGAAGAGACATGTGGAGGAGGGTTGCTCTGATGTGTTCCCAGTTGTCCTCAGCCAGAGCTACCAGTATGAGATACGGGTTACAATATAGAAAAGGCCTGTACCATTTTAATTCTTTTTTCATTTAGGATAGCACGTAGGAACCAGGTGTTAGAGGCTGCTATACTATTTTCTTTTTGTTTTCTACACATAGAAACAAGAGGAACACTTGAGGGGACATGATAAACTCGATAATATTTCAGATTCTCTTAGCATAAATGTGCAAACTGCAAAAAGCAGGTCTGTTTTTAAAACTATAGGTATAAATATATGCTTTCCATGCATTTTTTTTCTCCCTTCTGGGGGCGGGGGAGGGTGAGCGTTTCAGTGGGTTTACTTAAGTTTACTGATAAGGTTGCTGTTTGAATTAGAAAATTTATTTACTATTAATATCCTCCGTATTTCCTTTCCTTTTCCACCCTCAACCTCTCCTTTCCTTTCTTGTTTCTTTCTGTGTGATCTTTTGCTCTGGTGTGTTTATTCTACCCTAATATTCTATACTCTGCCCTTTGCTGGTCTCCATGGGGCCTCCTTTGATATCATTCTCTCCCTCTCTTTCTCTGGTTACATCTCTCCACACTCCTTAGTCTCTGAAAGCCCCTGGCCTGGTCATGACCTTCTATATCCAAGTAGCCACTCTCAGGTACTACTTAATTTAGCATTGAATGTGGAAAGACGTCTCAGGTGGATGAAAAGATTCCTTTTGGCTCTGGAGGGAGAAGGCGTCCAGCCTGCCCTGGAGCAGGGGCCTGGCAGCCAGCCAGAGGGCTTGGTCTGTCATTGTCGTAACTCTCTGGAGCAAACTTTCAGGCGTCTCCAATGAGCTGCACTACAGATTTCTTAATTATGATCCAAGAACACTCCTGAGAATCTTAAAACAATTTTTTTAATATTTATTTTATTTTATTTTTTTAAATTTTTTAAAAAAATGTTTTATTTATTTCTAGGAGAGAGAGAGAGAGACAGCGTGAGCAGGGGAGGGTCAGAGTGAGAGGGAGTCACAGACTGAAACAGGCTCCAGGCTCCGAGCTGGCAGTCAGCACAGAGCCCGACGCGGGGCCCGAACCCACGAACCGCGAGATCATGACCTAAGCGAAAGTCGGACGCTTAACCGACTAAGCCACCCAGGTGCCCCAATATTTATTTTATTTTTGAGAGAGCGCGAGCGAGAGAACAAGGGAGGGGCAGAGAGAGGGAGACATACAGAATCTGAAGCAGGCTCCAGGCTCCGAACTGTCAGCACAGAGTCCCATGTGGGGCTTGAACCCACGAACTGCAAGATTGTGACCTGAGCCAAAGTTGGACACCTAACCGACTGAGCCATCCAGGTGCCCCTAGAATTTTTTTTTTCTTTCTTCTTTTTTTTCTGTCTCAATGGTTTTATATCTGTTTCTGGTTTCTTACTGATGACTTTTTGGTCAAAGGAGTATTTTATTATTGTTTGTATTAGTATTAATGAAATATGATAATTCTGGGAGTTGCAGTTGCCTTTTCAAAACTACCTTTCTTCCCTCTCGAAAGAAAAACTATTTTAGCTGGGGATTTTTTTTTTTCTTTTTGATAGGATGAAGTACTGTTAATCCCTCAGTAAACTAGCTGTCATCAGTATGGGTCTCAACACCCAGATGGTTCACTCTCTTTCTCTTAAGATTTCTCGGTCTGGACTCATTAGTAATTTTGGACGGGGATGCCAGTGCATGGAAATTCCTGCTGGTGATCTCACCTGCAGAGATTGTGGGCATGGCGCCTGGCTATCGATCTGCCAGGACTGTGTGTCAGGAAGGAAGTCCTGTGAAATTCCTGCTCAGGGTTAACCAAACGGGAGCAGGGCTGAACGGTTTCATTCTTCTGGCCAGACTCCTCCCTTATTAAAATGGATGAAGAAGCCTTTTTAGCCATGAATTCTTGCTGACAGGCTGACCCAGGGTCAGGATGGTGGGTAAGGCTGAGAACATTCCACAGAATGGGTGGATGAAAAAGAACATATGGAGACTTGCTACAGACCTGCCATTAGAAGGAATCTTAGTAATGATTGCCCAGCACTAGAAAAGGGGTGCCTCTCGCTCACAGAACTGGAGTCTCTCAGCCATATAATATCATGATGGAGAGCATGGGTTCTGAGGTTAGAGAGGCATGAAGGCAGATCCTGGCCTTGCTACCCGTCGGCTGTGTGATCTCAGGTCTTAAACCTCACTTGTTATCCCCAATTCATGTGGGGATAACACCCCAAGAAGAGTATTGACTTTCTTGGGTTTTTATGAGGATTCAGTGGGAAAAAAGTATAAAATGCCTATTTCCACAGTTCCAGGCACACAGTAGGTGTTGAATAAATGATTGTTAACTTTACCATGATTGATTTAGGACTCTTTCTACACGACTCTACTGCTCTCTGTCCTTTTCCAAAAGTCAGGTTAGAGACTGTGACATGGGATTGTCTTCATGTCCCTGGCCGCACCATGTAGGGTGCTGTGTAGCAGTGGTCTTCACACCAGGGCTTGCCCCACCAGGGATTCGCAAAGACTGCAGAGTGGATGGGGATAGTTCTAAAGATACTGGTTTTCAGATGTTTAAGTTCCAGGGATCCTCCTTTCCATCACTGAGACTGCATGTGCACAGTGATACCCCAGGGTTTTTTTCCGGTCTCCCCTCTTACAGTTGCCCTTTGGGTTGTTTTACTAAGGAAAGGCATCTTTTTTATCCATCTCAAATCTTTGGGTGGTGCCTTGTTCCATGGTGTCAGAGCACTGGGGCACAAGATACGGGGGCGGGGGAATGAGTTTAGAATTTTGGTTTTAGGGGTACCTGGGTAGCTCAGTCGGTTAAGCCTCTGACTTAGGCTCAGGTCATGATCTCACGGTTTGTGAGGTCGAGCCTCATGTCGGGCTCTGTGCTGACAGCTCAGAGCCTGGAGCCTGCTTCAGATTCTGTGTCTCCCGAGAAGCTATTGCTACAAAACTATGGACCTTAAAAATAGTTAAGAAGCTATTGCTACAGAGTCTGTGTCTCCCTTTCTCTCTGGCCCTCCTCCACCCACGTTCTGTCTCTCTCTCAAAAATAAACATTAAAAACTTTTTTTTACTACCATACTGCTTTTAGTGCCTCTTTTTTGGAAGCCACCATAAAGTCCCCACCTTACTAAGAGTTGTAGTCTCAGTAAAAATCATTTTTAGGGCTTAATGCATTAAAATTGGGTTATTGTATTGTTTTGTTCATAGGTTATGAATGATAAGTGTGGTGATTATATAATCCAGGAGAGGGTCTTTTATACTTAAAACTCAGTGGCCACAGGACATTTTAGAAAATTAAATTTAAAAAGGTACTTTTGCATCAAAGTATAGTAGTGTAATTCATCAGCTACCCTAACACATAGAATTACATTTGGAAATTTGGGAGGGAAATTGACATAGAAATGTGATTTTTATGGAGAAACAAGAATAATTTTCAACTGTTATGGAAAGCATATTTATTTTTATGTGGATGGTGGTGGATAGCACATCATTATGTTTTTTGTATTCCACTGGATACGTTGAACACAGTATAAGCAACACGTTTTAGAATGTCTAGATTTACAGTGAGAAGAAAAATACATCTTTTTAATTCTTCTTTTTTAAATGTTTGTTTATTTTGAGACAGAGAGAGATAGCATGTGAGTGAGTGAGGGGCAGAGAGAAAGAGAGGGAGAGAGAGAATCCTAAGCAGGCTCCGTACTGTCAGCACAGAGCCCAATGTGGGACTTGATCTCATGAACCTGAACCTAAATCAGGAGTTGGATGCTTAATCAACTGAGCTACCCAGGTGCCCCATCTTTTACATTCTTTAAATGTACAATGAAAATTTTGAGATGTCAACTTAAAAATGATCGAGGTTATGAGCATGGTTAAGAAAACTTGTTTTAGGAAGCATGAAAACAAAATGTTTGAAGACCTGTGTTCTATTCTATCGCCATTAGTTTCTCAGAAAAGGGGAGGGCACTCACGTTTCTTGCTGTCCTTCTTTATGTCAAGCCCAGACTTTAATTAGTCAATATCGTATGTGTGCCTGACCTTTTGCTAATTTAATCCTCAGCTGAAAAAACACGAGTGTTTTTCCTGTGCCAGACTCAGGGGCAGGTGTAGCAGAAGGTGCACCGGGCCCTGCCTTCATGCAGTTCTTAGAAACAGGTTTGGTTTCTACTACTCTTTGGTTTAGAAACTGAATTATGATAGAAACTGCAGTAATCAAATAAAAATGGGATGTAATTGAGGTAGGGGTCATAGTGATTCAGCTAACACTGCAACCACGTTACTCCCAGGACGATACTGGCGGTCATGGTTCTTGTGGGTACTGTTGCTTCTCCAAAGAACATCAGACTGACATTCTTATTTGTCAAATTTAAATATGTGAAATTGGGGCGGACAGGACGTTGTTTTCTTGTTTGATCGGGTCTCTATGAAGAGCACAGGTATTCTGCAGAGTCTTGGTGAAATACAGTATGAAAGTTACTTTTTCAGTGAGCGCTCTTGGGCAGTGAACTCTTGAGAGATGGCTTCACTTTCTTTATTGTTAGGTTTCTTCACTTATGATTTGCAAAATTAATTTGGTAAGTATTTTAGGAATATCTAGACCTAAGACTAGAGCAGATTAACGCAACCTGACATGAGAGTGTTCTGGACCCTTTGCAGTTCTTTTTTATTAATGCTAATTTATTAATGTGATTCAGTATTACACAAGGGACCCAGAAATTAACATGTGCTTAATTCACACGTTTTGCATAATTTCTTATAATTCATTTCTCAAAGGGTATGGAATTATGCCTTTCATGATAAATTGTTTGTTAAAGTAAATGAGCCCAACTTTCTTTTGCTTTTTCCTCCAGGTGAAAAGAAATGGATTATCGCAGACAGTTAGCCAGGAGGAAAGAAAGAGACAGGAGGTATGTTTTCTATTGGCAGATAGTTTTATTTATTTATTTTATATATTTTTTAAGTTTATTTATTCATTTTAGAGAGACAGAGACCACATGAGTTGGGGAGGGAGGGATAGAGAGAGAGAGAGAGAGAGAGAGAGTAAATCCCAAGCAGGCCTCACACTGGCAGTGCAAAGCCGGATGCAGGGCTCAAACTCATGAACAGTGAGATCCTGACCTGAGCCAAAATCAAGAGCTGGACACTTAACTGACTGAGCCACCCAGGCACCCCAAGCAGATACTTTTAGAGCTCCAAGTTATGTGTGTGCTTTCACCTACTGTGTGCACTGGTTCAGTGTTTTCCTTTGAAAACGTATTCATTTTGTTCTTAATAAGGGGTATGTGATCCTTGTCAAATAAAGCTACACATAAGCACCCAGAAAAGAAAACTTTAAAGTTCCTTAATGTCATTTTAACTTAAACAACAAAACAGCTAGGAGAAGTATTTGAGCTGGAAGAAATATGTTGAAAAATGAAAGAGATGTTAGATCCTGGACTTGAAAAAGGATGTTAGTGGAAAAACTGGTGAAATCTGAGTGAGGTACATGCATTTGTCTACAGATAAAATGTAACGTACCCTGGTTAGGGGGACTGGATGAAGGAAACGCAGGAACTCTGGACCCTCTTTGCAATAGCGCTAAAAATTAATTTTATACCAAAATAAAAGTTTGCTTAATAAAAAATAAAACTGATAGTAATAGGATTTTATAACTTGAAGTTTAAATAAATGTAGTTTATTTAATACAGTTTAAGGAAAAAATATTGTAAAATTCTCAAAACACTTACCTCCTGTTATATGCATATTAATATGTAAATAAATTTCTATATGTGTATATAACATATGTGTGTGTGTACACATATATATATACATACACAAAACTCTTGCACAAAGGACATGCACTATATTTTTATTTCATTGGCATAAATAACACAAAAATACAAAGGCACATTATAATTTCATTTTTTTTAAGTTTAAAAAAACAGAATAGTATGTAACATTGGTATACCCATCACTGAGAATTAACAAACATATTAAATTTATACTTTTTTCCTTATATTTTTTAAAGAAAACAAGACTTTTCAATATAGTAGATGTCCTATGTTATCCTCAGTTGTCATTTTCTTCCTCTCCTCCCGAGAGGCAACTGTAATTATGAAATGATGTGTATCTATCCAAACTGTGTTTTTAAATCATGTATTGCATATATTTATGTACATATATTTGTGTGCATGTGTGTGTGTTAAAATGTAGATACATGATCGTTCTGAACATGTTTTTTGTTTCCTTTTGACATTCAGCCCTATATTTGGGATTTATCTAAGATAATATATATTAATCTAGATCATGTATTCAGAGCAGAATGTAGTATTCCATTCTCTGAATTCCACCTTTTAAAAAAAGCTGTTGTCCAAATTTTGGGCAGCAGGTGATGTGGGTTTGCTTTCTTTATTGCAAAATAAATAGTGTTTCTTTGTGGACAAATTCAAGAGCTACTCTAGGGTCCTAACCCCATTTGAACATTTGTGTTCTTTGAAACTTTTCGTATTTGAGCCTATTTCTTTCCCCTATATGTTGAAAATATTCAGATTTATGATATAAAAAAAAAAGCTAGTGATGGCAGCAAATCTGACTTTATGGGTCCTTTCTATTCCTATATAGCTATTTTTAGAAAGCTTAGCCCAATTTGCTTTTAAGTAGTTGATGGTTCCATTGCAGGATGTTTCGGCAGTTATTATATTAAATCTATTATATTAAACTACCACTTATTCATCTTTTCATGTGATCTGTATCGTTCATGTGATCTTTTTGTTCAACTCTTAGTATTTTGCATTTGATTACAAAAGGTTTTGCTTTTGAAAATATTTTGTCATTCCAAGTTACCATATCCATCAGCAACCTGAAATCCATTATTTTTGGTCAGGAAGTGACTATTTTCTTCAGTTTACATTGCATTTCCTAGGGATAATTGTATTGCCTGAAGAGAATTATACAAGATTCAGGTCAGGTGAGACTCTTCATGTCCTCACTCTTTACTCGTTAGATGATTATATCACTTAAGTCCCTGGAGCACAACTGAGGCTAGACCAGCACATTAAGTAAGATGTCCTTTAAAGCTTACCAATGCTGAAAAGGGAGGTGAACATTGAGACTAGCATTAAGCTGACTTACGAAATATGGTCCACTCACTGGCAGCTGGACTTCCATGTGCCTGTGCCTGTCTGCTCCCGCCTAGTCTCAGCCACCACACAGGGCCTTAGGGGAAGAATCTCTTGTGCTTTTTGGGTCAAGGGCTTGAGGAGAGGGGACCTGGAGGTCAAGGCCATCATGGGATAATGGCATTGTTACCAGAGAGATCTCCAGGAAGAATGCGAATCTCAAGCCTGCAAAGATGTTTCCCACCCCACCTCAGGAGGAATCCCTGTGTTGCGATTCTTGGAGGATCTGAAGTGTTAATGAATTAGATGAATTCCTTACACCAGGTGTAGGTGCCTATTCACATATGTGGGCTGAATTTCATCATTAATGAACACTTATCAGGTAACTATTGTGTGCCTGACACCAACCATTTCTGCAGAGGGTCCTTCGCTCCTTCTTGAGATACCGATGAGAGCAGAGAGGATGGCTTGTTGAAAAAACAGAATTACTTTCAGTTATATCAGTTTAATATAAAAGATTTCCTGTGGCTGATAAAAACCTTTTAAGGGTAGATACAGGCATGCTCTTTTCATATACCCAGACTCTTTGGTCTTATTGGCTGCAAATATGGGGAGAGAAAAGGCCCACACAGGAGGAGAGCAAAGAAATGTATTTGTGAGACCTTTTCTCTGAATCCCAAGTGATGTCTATAAATCCTTACTGTCCCAGAGCAGCATACTTTGAAAACAGGGCTGTAGGAGATGACCCCAAGGGTTAATTAACGTCACACTGAGATTTTATGACAGGCCCTAGCTTTCTTCCATAGATTCCACCCCTTGGCAAAGCATGACCTCAGGATGCAATCTTAAGTCATCCGAGTGCTTTCACTTTTTCAGTTTTACACAGTCGGCAGTGACCGTATTTCTTGAGGTTTGGATGTTCATGCTTTACATAAAGACAATAGTTCAGTGATATGTTTTCCTTAGGGCTTATCTTTTTGTGCTTTTCAAGATATGTCTTTTTTGTAGGATGAATATGAGAGCTTATTTTTGTTCTTCAATTACAAGAATTAATATCTTTCTTTTTCCTCTTTACCAGGCTATCTTTGAAGTCATATCCTCTGAACATTCATATTTACTCAGTTTGGAGATCTTGATACGGATGTTTAAAAATTCTAAAGAACTGAGCGATACTATGACCAAAACAGAGAGTCACCATCTTTTCTCTAACATTACGGATGTCTGTGAGGCAAGCAAAAAGTAAGTTCACCTTAGTTGTCTTTTGGTGAGGCCAAGACATTCCTTACTAACGAACATCTGCGTTACCTCAAACAAGACCTTTAGAAGTATGAGGCCTCTTCTGGATTTAATCGGCTTTTATCTTTACTCCTTAAAATAAATTTTAAGGTTTTAGGTTGTTGATGTCTAGATGGATGCCAAATGCATACTGAATTGTCACCACAGACAGTTATATCTGAGGTCTCTCCCTCCTCTGTTCCTCCCTCTTCTCACACTTGTCCTTTTATCCTTCCTTTTAAATTATTTAAATTAAACACCTTTAAGTTGTGTGGGAGAAAAATAACTCATACTAGTCAAACACAAACATTATTTTTGTTTACATTTTTGTATTTTTTGTTCATATATGTAATTATTGTCTTGAAAATGTAGTTGCAGTGACCATACTGGTTTCTTCAGGTTTTCCCTATTTAACATTCCATAAATACTATTAGAGGAGTTTCTATTGGTTTTAATGAGTGTAGGAGCCTCAGCTTGTAAGTCAGTGGTGAGCTCTTACATTCTTCTGAGGGAACTGCAGAGCCTGGACTGGAGCCAAGTACCAGCAGTGTGCTAAGCTGAACAGTCCTTAGCTGCTATTTTGGTAGGTCAAAATGGTTGAATATTGGTAATTTTATATAGTTGGGTCAATGGTGGCTTTAAGCTTAAGCCTCATTAATTATTTGCTTTGTGCCTGTTTTTTTCCTTTTTTAAAGTTTATTTATTTATTTATTTTTTTGAGAGAAAGCATGAATGGGAGAAGGGCAGAGAGAGAGAGAGAGAGAGAGAGAGAGAGAGAATCTCAAGCAGGCTCTGCAGTGTCAGAGGATAGGGGCTTGACATGGGGCTTGATCCCATGAACCGTGAGATCATGACCTGAGCCGAAATCAAGAGTCAGATGCCTAACCAGTTGAGCCACTCAGGTGCCGCTGTGCCTCAGTTTTTCCTAATTTTTGTGCCTGCATATTGGACAAGCTTCAGGACCCACAAAAACTGGATCTGTCTTAGGTAGGGAGTATTCTTGTGCATCCTGACATTGCTTATTTGTCATGTTAGGGCAAAGTCAAGCGGACAGTAATGATAACATGCTCATGCCCACTGGCGCCAGCACTGTGTGCAGGTGAATCTTCCTTTTGAACTTTCAAGATTGAATATTCATGTAGAACATGTAGGCCTGTGACTTGAAGCTACTTCAGAGAGCTGGAGTTTGTGGTCTAATCCATGAGATCTTCAAATTTTTAGAGAAGTGGCACAACTTCAGACGGCAGATTCTGCCACAGGAAAAGATCCTGGCAATCTTGATACTGACATGGATACTCAAAGAGAACATGTTCCGGGACCCAGTGGGCCTTAGGGAGCAGTGGGCCCGTAGTGTGCGGGTGGTGGATGCACCTCAGCTTGGAAATCCTTGTTGAGAAGCTGGGTTGTTGCTTGTGTTCAGTCCCTTGATCCTTTTGATGCCATCTTACCGGTTTGGTAAGAGAAATGAGCATCTCTTTTCTCCTTCAGTGAAGAGTCAGAACAAGAGCCTTAGATGGTATGTCTGTATTTGAAAGTGAGTCTCTTTCATTTTAACATGTACTTTGGTTGATCTATAAAACCAGAGCCCTGTTTTAGATACATAGCTATCAAGAATCAATACTGTTTTGATAACTACAAAATGTAAGTCATGATTTGAATGAGAATATGTTTTCTGAAAACCACAGTGGCATGTTTTTCTTCTAAGGAGTTGTGCTTTGAATTGTGTGGTCATCAGTCAGCTTCTTGTAGTGTATAATGACTCCAGAGAAAGCCTTTAGTAAATTCTGTTGTAGAGTAGCAACAGTTCTTGAGCAGAGGATGTTTTGGGTCCTGACATTCTTTGGGTACCCAGAGCACTGCTTGCTTATCAGGGTAGTCCATCAGGGGCCTGGGCTCCAATAGTTGCCTTTCCTTTTGGGAGCTGGTTAACCTTGAGCAGATTGCTAAACCTCTCCCCCTCATTTCTTATTTATTAAATGTGGATTTAAAAAGTCTACATGGCTGGTTAACCCTGAAATAAGTCATTTTGTTTAAGTCTTTTATGATTTCATTAAAAAGTTTTCATTTCTGGGGTACCTGGGTGGCTCAGTCTGTTATAAATATTCGACTTTGGCTCAGGTCATGATCTCACGGTTCATGAGTTTGAGCCCCATGTCGGGCTCTGTGCTAACAGCTCAGAGCCTAGAGCCTGCTTTGGATTCTGTGTCTTGCTCTCTGTCTGCCCTTCCCTCACTCACGCTCTGTCTATCTCTGTCTCTTAAAAATGAATAAATGTTAAAAAAAAAAAAAGATAAACATCTTTTATATTTTTATTTTGTTTTTACTTAAAACGTAGCATTTTAATTTGGAAAGCTGCCTATGTGATATTTGATCTTTATTATAATATATTTTAACTAAGGTTTAGGAATGTTCAGCTTCTACATGATAATCCTCTGTCTGTATCAAAAAAAGTTTGATTTAGTTTGAAATCCCATTTCAGATACAGTCTTTTAAAAATTCAGAAGGCTCAGAAGACTTGCAAAGCCCATCTCATAATATAATGCCTAATTGCTGAATGAACTTTTAGCATTTGGTCTCTCAAGTGATAACTACTTGATGTGCTACCCATGGAAGAGTTGCCAATCTTAAAGGAAATGCTATATAAAATGTTGAATAAAGCAAAGGACTGGTGTTCAAATTAGTGATTGCTGATGAAGCACGGGATTGCTCAGTGTGGCATAATCAAGACTGTCTTCATCGCTGTACTTTCATGGAAAAATTGTATCTAGAGGTGATGGGATATTAGCAGAGGGTGAGGTCAGAACAAGCTTTGTGGATTCAACAATATGATGTCTGGTCCCCTTTATAGTGACTCAGGTTCCTCACCACTTGCCGATGAATAGCACTAGTAAGCCTTTCTGTGTAAGAAGACATTATATGAAAACAGGGACAAGATCATTCTCATTCTGGGTGGGAGTGCTTATCAGTGGCATGTCCCTACTAAGTTTTTGGCTTTATAAAGAATTGCTCAGGATGCCTGGGTGGCTCAGTCGGTTAAGTGTCCGACTTCGGCTCAGGTCATGATCTCGTGGTTCGTGGGTTCGAGCCCCGCATTGAGTTCTGTGCAAGCAGCTTGGAGCCTGGGAGCCTGTTTCGGCTTCCGTGTCTCCCTCTCTCTCTCTGCCCCTCCCCTGCTCATGCTTTGTCTCTCTCTGTTTCAAAAAATAAATAACAGCTATAAAAAAAATAAAAAAAAAAGAATTGCTCATTTCAGTCAACACTTATAGATCCACCTATTTTGCAAGATGCCTGGGTTCTAGAGCATTTCTGCTGGCATCCACCCAGTGGCTCTTGGTCCCCAAGGATCAGCCGCAGCTGGTGGAACATCTGTAGTTTGTGTGTAGGGGAATCATAGAGCATGGCACTGCCCCTGAAATGCATAGGCCTGGGTCACGCTGGAGGTTATGGGCTGAAGGTTCCCCGGTGAAGGTGAGAGGGTACAGGCCATTGTGTGCCCTGCTGAGGAGTTTTCATGGTTTTTGAAGGCTGTGTGGAAACATGGAGCGATCCAGTAGGGCATGGCCATGGTGGCCCAGGAGATGACAGCGTGGTATTTGTGTTAGAGAGGATATAAAGTTGGTGGAAGATTTGAGGCCACTGCAGTAATACAGCTGGACATGATGGGAAAAAGAGGGGTCCTATGAAGAAGGAAGGACTTGAGAGATACTTGGAACATGGAGTCTTGAGGACTTGGTAAGAAAGAGGAGTTCTGTTTGCCTCCCAGGTGTCTGCCCAGTTGACTGTGGACAGTGGTTGGATTAGCTAGCTTATAAGGGAAACAGGTTAGGGCTTAGTGGGGGAGATAAGGAATTCATTTGGGACCAGTTTTGAAGTGACAGTGGAGAATGAGGGGAGAGTGTCAACTTGAAAGGAGAAAAACGGATTAGAACTCCAGAAGAGCCTTGACTAGAGGCGTAGATTTGAGTCCTGTGGGTTTAAATGAGATACTGGTGCTTGTAACCATGGTTTTTTTAAGTGGTGGTGGTGGTGGTGGTGGTGGTGGTGGTGGTGGTGGTGGTTGCCTCCTACGGGCATTTGGAAATGTATTTTTGATTGCCCCAGTGACTTGGGGACTCTCCTGCCATTTGAAGGTGGGGACGGAAGTGCTGGGCACCCTACAGTTGGTAGGACACGCATGGATTGTCCCATCCAGATGCCAGGTGTGCCCTCCTTGAGATACATGGGTAAAAGGAAATGGAAAAGAAAGCGAGTGTCAGAATTCTGACACGGAAACATTTAAAGAGCCTGTGGTTTGGGACAGAAATGAAGCAAATAGGATAAGAAGAATGACACTGATCTTTGTCAGGCTCCATGACTTTCTCTTTAATGCCTTCCTGTGACCCTTTCCGTCCTGGCAGCTGTTTGCACCGTGTGTGTGAGGCGGCACTGGACTCCCGCTGGTCCTATATTTGTCCCCTCCTAGGAAGAGGCCTCTTTTCTTTTCCTTCAGTGATGATTCGAGCCGAATCTTTTAAGTTTATGCCTTTCGGTCTGTGCCAGTGCAGAGCCTTTGACCTCCCAACTCTGGACCTACTTCCTTTTACCTTAACTGTGTTGACTTCCTTCTGATTCATTTTCATGAAACCCCTCTGGATTCCTGGTCCTCCAGTCTTTTAAGGACCAAAGATGCTTTCATTCATGTATCTGTGTTCATTTACAATAATTTATTGGTAACTTCTGTATTAATAGGGAAAGACCTGTAAGTATGATTAATTTACATAAATTTGCAGCAGAATGTGATCTTATTCCAGTTATTTTTACGTTTAAGATCTATTGATGGTAAAAGACATACTGTCAGGAAAAGAAATTGCCTTTGGTCTAAGACTAAATGTCGACCCTATGACTGTCTTTAGAAATGCTATGCTCTAAGTAAGGTGTTTTGGGTTAAAAGGATTTCTGCAGAATGAAACTAGATGAGGCTTTGTTTTGATGTTTTATAAAATTGATGTGTTTTTACTTCCAATGCTGAGTTTTCATGATAAATTTCTAGGTGATGCATTTAAATTTTTTTCAATCATAAACTATACTATTATTTGTAACCTATTCTTTTTCCTATTCCAAAGTTAAGAGATCGGTATTTGTTTAGGAAGTAATTTAAAGCTAAAACTATGCCATCTTCAATTTTACAGAGTAAAATCAAAATATCCAGCAATGTGTTTTCATGTCCCAAGGAACTGAATTTGTTCCCAAGATATGATGAGCAGCTAATGCCAAACTCTTCACTTTCTGCCTTGTGTGGAAGAGTAAATTACAAAAATAATAAACATACAAAATGGTACTTACCCCGCACTTGCTTCTCCAGAAGATTCTTTTTCCTGATTTTAATCAGATTATGTGAAAATTGAAATATCATGGGACACTGAGTGCTGTTCTAAATACATATGCTTTAATATTAGTTTATGAAATGACTTTATGTTTCAAAAATTGTCATTTTACTCAATGGTGCAGCATATCTGTGTTGTAAAGTGGGTTTCCTATTTGGTAATTAAAAACTCTAAACTTTAATGCATTAACAATAAACCTTAAAAAGTTTCATAGTATTGATATTTCATCCTTCCTAATTTTTAAAGCTAAATTTTACTATTTATTTATTTATCTTTAAAGTTTATTTATTTTTGAGCGAGAAGGAGAGGCAGAGAGAGATGGGGACAGAGAACCCCGAAGTGTGGAGCTTGAACCCATGAACCATGAGATCATGACCTGAGCTGAAGTTGGACATTTAACCACCCAGGCACCCCTACAGCTAAATCCTAAAAGAAAACATGATTAAATTTAACTAGGCCAGAGAATATGGATCTCCTTATGTTGTAGAACCTGAAGTATTGGCTGTTGGCATTGTTTTTTGTTAGTAAATGTTCTTTTTTTTTTAC
Source organism: Hyaena hyaena (assembly GCF_003009895.1). NCBI lineage: Eukaryota > Metazoa > Chordata > Mammalia > Carnivora > Hyaenidae > Hyaena > Hyaena hyaena. Next base: position 348,526 of record NW_024081340.1, read on the forward strand.
TCCATGTAAGTCTACCACAGAATCTTTGGTAAATAAAGAGACTGCCCTATCCATCTTCATGGAACAGAAAATCTTTCTTTTTAAAATCCAGCTTCATCAGCTGATAGTTGACAGACAGTGACACTCAGAAGCTACTTTTTATGACGTGCTTTGACTTTTTCTGTGTCCCAAGATAAATAAGCAAAGACATTGATTTGAAATTCACCTCAAGTACTCTACAATAGCGTGGATATTTTAGTCCACACTGTTCAGCTCTTATCAATAACCGGTATCTGAAGTAAGAGTAAAAGAAATAAGTAGTTATTTAAGTATCATTTCAAGTAGAGGAAGAAAGTGTGGGAATAACAGCCCCAGTCCTTTCAGGGAAGGCTGTGGAAAGCAGTGGGAGGTCTGAAGAGTTTGTAAAAGTCTTTGTAACTGAAGCCACCTACTTAAAGGTGACTGAGGAGACACAAGCCCTTAAATTCGTTCCCTTCTGAAATCCCATTAAAAATGGTAGGATAGCCAATAACACAAACCCCCAAGGATTAAAAACAAGCAAATAAAACAAGCAGACCAAAAAACAAAAACAAAAACAAAAACCCGAAAAATGAAAAAGAAGAGACAACAGCAGTGATATTTTGGAACCTGAAAACAGATGGATGGACTCTCAGGTAACTTTCAGGCAATCTGAACAGGTTAACTCTAGTAGTGAGGAAAGCCAAGAAAAACCCGATTTAACCCCAAGAACCTCTGACTGGCTTATTTTACTTAGCATAATACCCTCCAGTTTCATCCGTGTTGTTACAAATGGCATGATTTCATTCTTTTTCATTCCCAAGTAATACTCCCAAGTATACTCCGAGTACACACACACACACACACACACACACACACCCCACATCTTCTTTACCCATTCATCAGTTGATGGACATTGGGCTCTTTCATAATCTGGCTACTGTTGATAGCACTGCTATAAACTTTGGGGTACGTGTGTCCCTGTGAATCAGCACTCCTGTATTCTTTGGATAAATACCTACTAGTGCAATTGCTGACTTACAGTTCTATTTTTAGTTTTTGGAGGAACCTCCAGACTGTTTTTCCAGAGTGGCTGTGCCAGTTTGCATTCCCACCAACAGTGCAAGAGGGTTCCCCTTTCTCCACATCCTCACAAACATCTGTTGTTTCCTGAGTTGTTCATTTTAGCCACTCTGACTGGTGTGAGGTGGTATCTCAGTGTGGTTTTGATTTGTATTTCCCTGATGATGAGCAATGTTGAGCATCTTTTCATGTGTCTGTTGGCCATTTGGAAGTCTTTTCTGGAAAAGTGTCCATTCATGTCTTCTGCCCATTTCTGCATGGGTGTTGAGTTTGGTAAGTTCTTTATAGATTTTGGATACTAACCCTTTATCAGATATGTCACTGGAAAATATCTTCTCCCATTCTATTAGTTGCCTTTTAGTTTTGTTGATTGTTTCCTTTGCTGTGCAGAAGTTTTTTATCCTGATGAGGTCCCAGTAGTTCATTTTTGCTTTTATTTCCCTAGGCAAATACGTATTATCTCTACATCTCAGTTCTCCCTCTGTCCAATGGAGACCATAGCTTCTGTAACCTCATAGGCGTTGTATGAGAATTAAAGGGGATCACACTTAGTGAGATACTAGGTAAAATCAAGTAGCAGTGATTTTGTTGATATTAGAATTGTATTTTGATCATCTCTATCTGGTATTTTGAAACGTCTCTGAATTATTTATTTAGTGACTTTTGTATGATATTCTCTCTCTATTTGCCTCTGCTGTCATTGTTTAAGGACATTGTTTAATTAGGTTAAAGAACAGGTCTTGTGGACTGTACCACAATGGTTTTCATGAGTTTCTTAAAAATGTTTTTTAATGTTTTATTTATTTTTGAGAGAGAGAGATAGAGAGCGTGAGCAGGGGAGGGTCAGAGAGAAAGGGAGACACAGAATTAGAAGCAGGCTCCAGGCTCTGAGCTGTCAGCACAGAGCCCAATGCAGGGCTCAAACCCACAAACCGTGAGATCATGACCTGAGCTGAAGTCGGATGCTTAACCGACTGAGCCACTCAGGCGCCCCTGCGTGAGTTTCTTTTTAAAGATGACTGTGGGATGTTTTATAACATTATAACAATCACCTTCATTCTGATATTGAATGAAGTAAAAATAAATGGATTCTTCCCAAGTCATAAAGCATATTAGTTCTGCCTTAGGTTAGGACTAAAATCTAAGTTTTTTGCTTCCTCTCGGCATGGTGTTTGTCTTGTAAGCAGTGGATTCCTTGGACCATCGCTTCAAAACACACCCTGACATGCTCTGGCTGCCAATTAGGCGATTCTCCTGATTAGTTTTTGCAGATGGTTGGGACTACTACATGCTTTTTTTTGCCTTTTTGCATTGCGTTTGCAAGGTCTGAGAGTCTGCGGATTCAGAGTTGTCACACGGAGATTTAAACTTGGACAAGGATCTTGGTTGGGACAGATGGAAGTGTTACCAAGCTCAGTCATTAGCTGCTATCAATCTTAAACTGGAGTAGAATTTTTGGAAAAAGAAACAATGGCTGGGGTTTAGTTGCAGTATTTCATCTGCATTGCATTTACAGCTGTAGATTTTGAACCATTACATGGATTTTTGACTCTGCCAGTTTTGAGTTAAACAAGCAGGACCACACAGTTCTTCTGGCCGATGGAAAAGATTTTAATGTAAACTTTGTGATCTCGCCAAGTTAAATCTAGCACTTGATTTAAGCACGAGGAAGACGGTTGATGAATTAAATTTCAAAAGCAAACTCCTGTAAGCTTGCTTATTGCTCATGTATGGTTGGATGTTGCCTCTAAATGCTGTGCATCAATTATTATCACCTGGGCATCAATTTTATTTTTTTTCCAATGCTTTTCTTATTTCATCTGATTTTATTCTTTAGAGAATCTGGTGGAGTACTGTCATTTCTGTACTGCAGGTAAGGAGCTTGAGACCCAAATTATGTGAATTGGTTTAAGATCATTCACTTAAAAGAAATTGAAACTAGTGAGTTTTTTTTTTTTCTTTTGATTCTTTAGCATGCATTCCCTTGGACCACGTTTCCAGAACTACACATACATTTTAAGGGCAGTAATGATTTCAGTTAGGACTTCTGATAGGATTGCCCATCTGGAAAAGAATTAGGATTTGCTCTTTTTGGCGCACATCACCGTTGGCGCCAGTCGCAGAGAGCGATTAGGTTCTTAAACTCGTATTTGCATGTCTTTGACCTCTTAGAATGTGGAGACACAAAAACAAAGAGCATCTAGTTTTTTGACACTGCTCCATGCTTGGCACATCATAGGCATCATCTTGTTATTTATTTCCCTGTGGTCATCGTTCCCCGAGGGATACCATCCAGTAGCTTTACCTTCAGCAGTCTCTGAATGTGGCTCCACGGTTGAAGTGTAGACCGTGTTCTCTAGAAATAGGCTAATTAATTATGAAAGTCTTATAATTTATATCTTATCAGAAGCCCTAATATGCAGCTATTCAATAAAAAGTATCCAAGTTATTTTTGTTGAAGTCCTTCAACTACTTTCACAATGAATTGGGGAAGAAGAGGAAAATGCATGTTTGGAAAGTGCCGTCTAAATTCGGATTATTTGCTGCTGCTTTGTGAAAAGTCTGATGTTTTCAAAGTAAACCTTCACAGAAAATGAGTTTGCAAGTCTTTCTTAGGACTTAAATGAAAGAATTCTTTGTCCCTTAGGTGGTAATGTAAATACTGAGCCACCTTGCAGGAAAATAGCTTAAATTTTAAAATGTCAGCTTTGTGTAAAAGCTGTGAAAATATGATTTTATTAAAAAATCTGAAATCACTTTCTATATGCTAAGAAGACAGGTGAATACTGTTTTAAATATTAATGCAGTATATAATTACCATATTCTTAGTCTGTTTTTTAAAGGATGTGGATTAAATCACACAAGTCCTGCGATTTTAGATTTTATAAGTCTATTTGTAGAAAAATATCTTGAGGAAAATGTGTATCATGAAAGGAATTTGTTAAAGAACCTAAATGATACTTTATCTATACAGTGTTTTCTTTGGATTTCAAAAAGGTTTCAGGAAATGATTTGAGTTCGGAAAAAAATGTGGTGGAAAGGTTCCATAGAAACGTCAAGATTGGCTAAGATTGACCTTGTCACTTGTGGGGGTTTCAAACAAAGGTCTCTTTGTCGCAGGAAAACTGTCTCTGTATCGAGAGTTCATTGGAATTTCTTTTCTAGCAGAGAAGAGTGATATGAACACCCAGAATGGGGCACAATAGCAGTGTTTGTGTTTATCTGCTGAAGTTGTCCTGTTCTGGAACTCCTATTTCTGATTCTGTTGCATCTTGTGTGCATATGATGCACAACACTTCGTTACACATATTTGTGTGTGTGTGTGTGTGTAGATATCTTTGAAACATCTGCTAGGAATAAAATGTTTTCCAGAATGTCTTTTTTTTTTAATGTTTTCATTAATTTTTTGAGAAGAGAGTATGAGAAGGGGAGAGGCAGAGTAGGGGGGTGGATGGAGGATCTGAAGTGGACTCTGCATTGACAGCAGTGAGCCCGATACGGGGCTCAAACTCACAGACTGTGAGATCATGACTGGAGCTGAAAGCGGACACTCAACCAACTGAGCCAGCTAGGTGCCCCGCCAGGACATCTTTGACAGCCACTTTCACAAGTTAAAATTTCTATTTTGAGTCTATTCTATTGAAAAGAGAGCAGAAATGAGTAAGCCATGAAATTATTCTCTCAGATTTCAGTGAGTAGCATTAAGTTAAAGATCATCAGGAGGACTTTTTTTTTTTTTTTTAAATCTATTATCACGGATTTAGCTGCTTTATCTCTAATTTGCAGAACATCTGGTGGAGTCATTTGGGAATTTATGTTTTGCAGGTTTTAAACCACATTAAATATCAGTGAAGAGTTGGTTTGCCTTGTTTGTGTTTCTGCCAACCGTAGGGATTGCTGTATTAAAATGCCTTGATTTGGACCCTTGCTTATCTCTTTATTTTTCTTTTTCAGTCTTCCTGGCCAATATCCAGTTTACTAACACAAAACTACTTTTGTGATCAGAATATAGTTTTACTAATTTAGAATGTCAGTTAACCAATTTACTAATAACTCTAGAGGTCAGGATGTCATCTTATGTACATTTCTGCACATTTCTGTACATTAAGGGTGCTTCTGCTTTTTTGCACATTAAGTGTCTTTCCAACTGTTAGAGAAGGGGGAATGTTTAGTGATTTAAACTCAAAACACTCTTCCTCCACATAATGTTGAATAAAACATATCCTGTGGACTCTTTGAAGACCCCCGTGTTTGGAGGCTCAGGTGTTCAGACCGGAGAATCTCTGGCTTGCTTTTATCTGTTTTATTGCCATCTTTCTTGGCATGAACTGATTCCTAATTTTGAAGTCTAGTTCTCACTGATCACACTTGTCTGTCCTGAGACTGGAGCAAAGAATCCTAATCTCATCTATAAGCGGATCGCTTCATCCTTCCACATGTTAGCCTCGAAGTGAGTTTTCCGTCAGCATGGAGTTAATGGTTATCAGACTAAGGAATCTACACGTGGGGCCTTGAAGTCTTTGTCTGCTTGGGAGTGTTCTCACCAACTCACACTGGAGAGTTACTAATACTAGTGCTTTTGCTAGACAGCATATTCTCCCCATGGTATATGAGTTCGGGAAAGTTGGTCTCATGAGGCTCATGAGGGTGGGCTTTGCAAACATTACCTTGGGCTCAAAGTCTGACTTATATTAGGGCCTGGATGTGGTAAGTGGTAAAAAGCCTTTTGGGGATGGTATGAGAAAATGTAACTGTACACATTGCCAGGGTTTTTTTGTTTTTTTTTAATGTGGGAAAGATTGGCTGGAAGAAGTAAAGATGTGAATAACCTGCTAATAAGATAATATATGAAAACGGTTTTCTGAGAGTCAACATCCAAGCAATGAAAAACAGATGGAGGCAGAGGGCTTCAAGAGCATAACTGCATGTTTCTTTCCTCTGCAAACTGTTGAACACCGTGTTTGAGGACAATGTGGCGTAACATTTTGATTATCTTCGTGGCTGTATTTCTTTTAATGAGCCTGGAATTCAATTAGGCAAAGCGTGACAAGGTAAAACTTTAATTTGGCTAGAACTGCTTTGATCCGTTTGAAATGCCTGCTTTTTCCTTCGTGAGGCTGGTGGGGTATTGATCCATCTGGGGGAGGTTACTCGGTGACAAGAAACCATGGGCAAGAGGTCCTGCCCACCGTCACCCCCCCCCCCAAATAATACATATATGTGGTAAAAAATTCAAATTCTCCCAAAGGGTCTGCAGTGAGAAGTCAGTCCCCCGGTATACCTGGTTTGTTGTATAGCTTCAAGCGATGTTCTCTGAACGTACAAGTATGATATATTTTATGTGACGATAGCTTACTATACACTGTTCTGCACTGGTACCTATTTACTTTCCTTTTAGTTGGTCAAATAGCCAGATTTTCAAACGAAGAATGATATTATGTTTTTTTCTCTTCCTGTACTCTCCAGTAAGCCAGGGTTTCCTCTGTTTTTTTCTACTTTAAATGAATGGTTCCACATGAGTTATGGAATTAATTTTTTTTTGGAAATTGTCATTTCTGTGACTATGTGATTTTTGAGCATTAAGTCTTCTTCTTTGATAAAATATTTTAGGGTGAGGGCTTTTTCATTTTTAGCATAATTTATAGAGCACCTACTATGTACCAGGCAGTGTGCTAGGCATTGGAAATATAGTACTGAATAGGACAGACACAGTTTCTGTCTTGGCAGTCTGGTGGGGTGAGCACACAGGGTAAGGTACCCGAGAAATGGGGTGCCCCTCAAAGCAGGACCTCAGCACGGCCTGGGGAACTAGGGAAGTCACTCTTAACCCTTAATCTTGCTTCCTTATGCTCCATTATTAGATTGATCTCCTAAGGTTACTGGTATTTAATAGTTTAGAATAACAGACATTTTAATTTCAGTATAATTTCACTCAGTCTTGAACTATATGTAGGAATACTATACTAGTAGTCATATGTTAATTATCTTATATTTGCAACTAACTATTAAATGAGCAACTGGTATACATAGAATAGGGCTTAGTAAACCAACATTTTGTAATGTAATAAATTGATCATTTATAGTATGAAGATTTTTGTTTAAAGAAAAAGAGAGCCTGGGTTATATCTGTCACAGTTCAAAATACTAAATATGCTTCTAGTTTGAATGCATAATTCTTTGCTTTCCCTACCTCTGAATGATTTATAAATCTGGAGGATTTGGATACTGTCAGTTTATGTAGCTTAAGGAAAAGTCATCTGATTTATGTTTTACTAGAAATTCCTTTTATGTCATGTTTTTTGATAATGTTTAGTTTTGTTACAATTCTTGTAACTCATGATTACAGTTTTGTTTTTTAAACTTTCAGATAATTTATTTGAAATAGGAAATAGAAATTGTAAAACTGACCCATCTTGTTAGATAATTAGCTTGACTAAGAGCTAGCCCGCTTTCTATTAATTTGTTTTTCTTGTGGTACAGCCGAGCTTAGTTAACGCTTGTACTTTGTTTGGTGATGAATAAACTATTTCCATGAACATGTGGGATAGAGGGGGAACTTAGAGGCCATCTACCCTCTTCTGTAACTTTCAGTCCCTCAGGTCCCACAGCTGATTAGAATCAGAGCTAAGTCTGACCCGTACTTGGTTCCTAATTTTCAAGAAAGGATATTTCATTGTGTTCTTAGTGAGTTATGTACTTACATGGCTTCAAGTGCAAACGTTACCAATGGTATAGATTTATACTTATATGAGATGCCTTGCTCACCCTCCTGCCCCCATTGACCCTGTTACCCCTCACTCTCCCTTACCCTGAAAGATGTCTTGTTTCTCCTACCAGCATTTCTTTTTAAAGTTTATTTATTTTGAGAGAGAGAGAGAGAGAGTGCGAGCGCCAGAGTGAGCAAGGGAGGGGCAGAGAGAGGGAGAGGGAGAATGAATCTCAAGCAGGCTTCACACCATCAGAGTGGACCTGGATACGGGGCTCAATCCCACCAACCTGTGAGATCATGACCTGAATTGAGATCAAGAGTTGGATGCTTAACCGACTGAGCCACCCAGGCGCCCTTTCTGCCAGCATTTCTTTATGCAAGTCTAGGCAGATATGAATGGTTCTTGTCCCTTTTAAGAAGTAGCATACTGACTATATACATTACTCTACATCCTTTTTTCTCTCATTGGAGTTTAAATTTAAGCTCCCTGAGAAGAGTCAATATGCCTATCAATCCCACTTCCTTTGCTGCAGTTAGATTAGAACGAGGTTCTTCTATTTAGTTTGACTCCATAGCATATGAGAAATATGGGGCCTTGGCTCTGTAAAGACTGTAGGAAAAAAACAATTAGAAATATAAAATAAAACTCAAGATAAAAAGTTATTAAAATTGCTATGATTTGACCCAAAGAAGAGAAGGTTTGGGCATGATCACTTTATAGATAAGAAAAAGGCAGCTCAGAGGGAGATGAGTTACCCAGTCACCCAACCAGCGGGTACCTGAGTGGGGACTTGCCCTCAGGTTTGCCCATCAGTGTTGAAGTCTCTGTATTTCTGCTGCCACAGGAACTTGAGTCCTTGTGAGTGACTGTTGATACTGTGTACGTACAGTTGATACTCTTCATTTGTGGATTCCATATTTGCCAACTGCCTACTCACTCAAATTTATTTGTAACCCAGAATTAATACTTGCTGTGCTTTTGCAGTCATCCAGACATACAATCTGTTTAATGCCACATTTTTCACATTTTTGTGGGCTTTTTGGTTGGTGATCTTGCCCTTTAAAATGGTCCCTGAGAAATACAGTGCTGACGTGCTCTCTGGAGTTTCTAGGTTCAAGAAGGCTGTGCTATGCCTGATGGAGCAAATGTCTGTTGAATAAGCTTTGTCAGCCATGAGTTGTAGTGTTGTTGGCTACAAGTTCAATGCTAGGGAATTAGTAATATGAAAGGAAACATACTTAAAGAGAAGCATACATAAAACAAGATTATGTATTGATCAACTGATGAAAATGCTGTGATGAGAGGCTTATAGGAAGCCAACCCCGTATTTCCATTAGGCGCCCTGGTTCAGTATTCGCTAATTCAATGTTCACGGTAACTTTATAGAACATAACTACCATGAGAATCACCAGTATATGCATAGCTTAAGTGGCCAGCTCCTTGCTCGCTGTAGTTGGGCTTATCTTTTCTCATTCTAACCTAAGGTATATCGGTTGGATGTAATTTCAGTTGGATGTAAGAGAAAGGAAATTGCCCAGTAATGAAATAATTGAGGACTGTGAACAACTGTAATTAAGATTTAATTGCTTGTTCTAAAACGCTGCAAAAATGGAGACTTCTAGAATGTTGCTAATGTAGTCTTACAGAATGGCATGGCGACTAACCAAGAGTGTCATCAGTCTGCCTGGGATCTAATCCCTGTTCTCCCACATGTCCTGTGTGAGCCTGGGCAAGCTTTTTAACATCTTTTTGCCTCAGTATGCACGTACATAAAATGGAGATAACAGTACCTACTTCCTTGGGTTGTTGTGGAAATTAAATTAGTCAATACATGAAAATCAGTTGGAATAGTTGCTCTTTAAATTATTAGGGTGGTTTCACATTCGCATCTGTCCAGGAGAATTTCATTTTTCCAGGTGTAGTTATTAATTGCCCCATTTCACTCTCAAAAGGTATCCCAATTTGGGGAATAAATTAGGCGTTGGTGCCTGCCAGCTGTGAAGATGATGCTTCATTATCCGACAATACCCTGCAAATACAGGTTGGGATGATTATCTGTTTCCTCTTCAAGAGCTAAGCTGAAAACTCCCTTCCCCTAGTTTTGGGGGACTGCTAAGAAATGATGAAATGAAAAGGAACAGGTTGAATACTCAGATGTGGCTGGTGTGTGACTTTTATTCATTTTGCTTCCTGCCCTATGCAAAAGGGTAGTCTGGAGTGGGGTTCTGGTTAGAGTTATGTCTTCCCCACTGGTCAGCTCTTTCTCCAGTAGTCAGGAGGGACTTGTGGAAACCACTACTGTTCAGGGGATCTAAGAGATCAGGGTTGGTAAAGAAGCTCCCATAAAACTCATCTTAATTTCTAACCAGGTGAGAAGAGACAGGGTGTCTGTGGTCTCCACTGACGAAAGTAAGTATAAACTGTTGGCTGATGTAAAAACAACAAAAACAAAACCAAAAACAAAAGGCATCATATGCCTTTCTAGCTAAGAGACTGTTAATAAACCCCGATATACAGAAACCGAGATTAAGTGATACATTTTTAGGTGTCTGCATTTAGCTCACTCACTGATGTTGTTTTAATATACTTTATTTTTTAGAACAATTTTAGATTACAGCAAAATTGAGTGCAAAATACAGAGATTTCTCATATATTCCTTGACCTCCCACAAGTACAGCCTCCCTTGTTATCAGCACCTTCCATTAGAGTGGTACACTTGTGATTGTCAGACCCATGCTGACACATCATTTCACCAAAAATCCTACTTTACATTAGAGTTCATTCTTGGTGCTGTGCAATCTGTGGGTTTTGACAAATGTATAATAATGACACACATCCACCGTGATATGTCATACAGGTTAGTTTCACTGGCCCAGAAATCCTCTGTGTGCTGTCTATTCATCCCTCCCTCTGCCCAAGTCCCTGGCAACCACTGATCTTTATTGTCTCCACAGTTCTGCCATTAACTGTAGTGTTGAGTTTTTAGGTGGTTATTTTCCCCACATGGCCTAGTGAGGCAGTGCTGAGCAGGCTGTTAGGTATCGAAGTCTGGATTTGGCAGTTTGATGGCTGGAAACATGTTTGGGAGTGGTTGGTATTTAGATGGAATTTCAGGCAAGGGTGCTGGGTGAGGTTTCTACAGAAAGGATGGAGATGGAGGAGTGAATGCCAAGCATGAAGTCCTGGGACTTTCCAACACTAAGAGACTGGGAATATGGGAGAGGGGCCAGCAAAGGAGACTGAGAAGGAGCAGCTGGTACGGGGTGGGGGTGGGGGCTTGAAGGAGACCCAGGAGAATGCTGTGCTGTAGAAGCCAAGAGGCATTTAGGTTGCTTTTTGTTTTCTTCCTATGTTTATAGAAGAAACAAATCAGTATACCTCAAGAATTACTTTAGGGGCTCCTGGGTGGCTCAGTTGGTTAAGCGGCTAACTTTGGCTCAGGTCATGATGTGATGCTTTGTGAGTTCAAGCCCTGCATCAGGCTTAGCGCTGACAGCACAGAGCCTCCTTCAGATCCTCCCTCTCTCTCTCTCTCTCCCTCCCCTGTGGTGTCTCTCTCTCGCTCGCTCTCTGTCTCTCTCTCTCAAAAATAAACATATAAAAAAAACCCTAAAAAACAAAAAGCCTTTAATCTTGTGGAATCCTTTAGAGGATCCCTATTTTGTACTATGTCTGTGAGTTGCAAAGTTCTGCACCAGAAGCAGTTGCTGTAGTTTCACTTCACTATGTGATCCCTGTATAAAGGTTGCACCGTCAGAACCCTTTAGTCTTGGCATGGCTTTTGAGCCTTCAAAGGATTATCGGAGTAATTGGTATTCCTGCCAAATGGAGAAAGGAAGGATTGAGTGCTTCATTCAAAATGGCAAGATGCTTTTGTTGAAGTTTCACCGGGACAGTCAGACACAGGTGTTTCTTCCTGGTTTCATTTGTTTGCTGAAGGCAGAGACAGGTGTTTAAAGAATGGCTGGCCTAAGATCTAGACTTAATAGAACAGAAAACTTCTAAGTGGGAGCATTTCCATCCCCAGATTGCCTTTTTACAGAATGAACCATCCAGGGTTTTTTGTTCGTTTGGTCATTTGTTCGTGATTTGATTTACAAAAATATTAGCTTTATAACAACATCTACTTCCTAAATGAGGTACCTGGTTTTATAGCTTTAAGTGTTGGCATATTGTGTAATGGATGGGCTGTGCTTTACTACTATTGACTTTGAAGCAAAGTGCTCTTAAGGATCCTGATTCAGCCCTTGTTTGTACCAATTTTCAGATACACAGTAGCCAAAATCAACATTTGAGAAATTGTTAAGTCTTTACAGCACAGTTTACTTATCAGAAAGTCATGTGTTCAGCCAGGTGCTATTAATACCTACATACGCCATTGCAAGAGAATTTATTAGTAAAATTTTCATGGATTCATTTTCCCTTCTTCCCCCGCCCCTCTTACAATTAACTATGGTCCTGCCTTGGATTTTTGCCAGCATGTTGTAAATAATTGGACTCAGCTTCTCATCTACTTTCTTCTGGTGCAGATTATGAATATAAGTTGACAGGACTTTTCTACCAATTTTTGCTCTCCAAGATTGCATTAGATTATGAAGAAATGATTGAGTGTAATTTGTCTTCCTTCAGTCCTTCTATAACCGAAGTGTAAAAGTTCCCAATTAATTATAGTTCTTACGGAGATATCAGTTATAGCAATTTGCAAACTCCAGAGCCTTGATAATGAAGGACATTTTACAACCATATACTTATTAAAATTTGATGTTAATTACAGCAATTAATTCTTCCTCAGAGTTTAAATAAATTTTACAGGTTGATAAAAGCTTGTTTTGTTTCTTTTTATGTTAATGAGGAACCACTGATGCATGTATAAAACTATTTCTGATGAACAATATGTTGCTTTTCTTCAGAACTGAATGGAAACCAGAGGTTGCAGAGGTTGGTCTTTTTTTTTTTTTTCCTACCTATGTGGAGTTTGGTCTTACAGGTTCCTAACAACTGGAAGCAGAAGTTTAATGAGTCCCTAAAAACTCAGTTAGCTTGTAACCATACATACATTTGAGGAGGTGGAAATAGTAATTTCAGAAACCTTTCTGACTTGGATGGAAATTACATCTTGTCAATATCCTTTGGATGTTTGTCATTTGGTGATGATAACACCTGCTACCATCTTTGCAGCTCCGTGTGCCAGGTGCTGTGCTAAATCCTTTCCGTATTTTGTGTTGTTAAGCCCTTGCCACAATCTTTGCAGGAGATTGTATTATATCCTTTTTAGCAGATGACAGATTGCTAGAGTGGTAAATACTAAGTGATAAGCCAGAATTCAGCCCCAAATCTGATCTCAGAGCCTCTCTAAAGGGGGACAAATTCAAATCCCTGCCTTGGGTGGGGGCTGGCTAGGTCACATAGCTGAGTGAAGCAGGATGGTTCTGGGGGTGGGGGGTGGGGGGGACACTGTAAAGAGAGGTGTGAGTACAGCTCCAGCCACTGTGGCTGCTGGGGTAGCGCTTGAGCTTCGTGGTGTGATTTGATATTTCAAGAAAAGTGGGAAATCGAAATGTGTGGGTACAGTGTTTTGATTTTTGAATGTTGGGAGCTAATTCATATTTTTAAAATACACATGTGTAGGGCAGTTTCAGCCCATCAGCCACCCATTTGGGAGCTTTAATGCACATTTTGTTAATCATCTGGCTTAAATTAGCCTGATAAGATCAATTGGCCTTGTGCTCGTGCCCAAAGTCACACTCCTGCAGTTCCTCAGAGACCTCTATAAATTTAGTGGTGTTGGAGGTCAGAGGAAGGGAAAATATGGTTTAATGTATTAGGGTGTCTGCTGTCACTAGGACTTGGGCAAAGTAAACATAAAGAATTTCAGGTACATTTCTGACTAATAGTTAATAGTGTGTAATTGGAGGCATTAATAAAATACACTTGTGTAATTTTCAATAACACATGCTTATCTTTATTTTTTCAGTCTGTTAAAATTAAATGGGCACTCTGTCCATTTTTTTGATAATAGAGCAGCTAAAGCATCAGATAGATTTGCCTTTTTTATGGTATTAACATAGAAGTAAAAACAGTGCCTTTTTCCTTTCCTGTGTATTTTCAATACACAATCGAGTTTTGTTTGTCTGATTTAAAAAGTTAAACTTGAGTTGATTCCCAGGTGTTCATCTGGTAAGGAGGTAAGACAACTACAGACAACTGAGAAAATACTTAAAATTAGAAAGTACGTAGTTAAGAGAAATATACCTTGTATAAACACAGAGAAAATAACGAAGGGGACTCTTGTTATATTTTGCTGAATCCCTGGAGGTCCTGGATGTAGGGAAAATACCCTCTGCATGGAAATCACACTATGCCAGTGAAGGGGCTCCTACCTAGAATGCTTTCAGTGTCTGCTTTTTCAAAATCTGAATTTTACTACCTTGTATCATAAAGCCAGGGGTGAAGTTCAGGTTTTGAACGTCCAAGAAACCATGATGGCATCCCTTTCATCTTGTTTAAAAGACCTCTATAAAAGGTGGTGGTTAGATTTTTGGCCTCTGTCCCCGCACCTGCAGCTACACTTAAATCAAACCATTTGAGCCTGTGTTGGCTGTCACCAAGAGCTTGCAGGGAGAAAGCTGTGGATCGTAAGGCTGTTTCGACTGTTGGAGAAGGGCAGGCATTGATTCATGTGTCTGTTAACTTTCCATGGCAATAAAATATTTTCATCTTCCTTTCCTCTTATCTTGAAGCTAACCTTTTTTTTTTTTAATTTATTTGTTTTTGAAAGATAGGGATAGAGAGCAGATAGATAGAAGCAGGGGAGGGGCAGAAAGAGAGAGGGAGACAGAATCCCAAGCAGGCTCCGTGCTGTCAGTGCAAAGCCCAATGAGGGGCTTGAACTCACAAACTGTAAGATCATGACCTGAGCTGAAAGCAAGAGTCGGATGCTTAACCAGCTGAGCCACCCAGACAGCCCTCTTCAAGCTAACCTTAAACTACAAGAACAAAAACGTATAAGGAATTAATAGAGACCTGATAATTTGTGAAAGTAAAGCAAGTTTTAATGAAACTATATTTTTCAGAAGTCTTGAGTTCTTTGTAAATTTCTAGTGCTAACATAGTCAATTCGGTATGGTTTATTTAGTGTATTACTGATTGATAACCATCATAAAACCTCCAAATGATTTTTTGTTTTAGGGACCACCTTTCATGGAACAATTCTCTATAGATTAAAATTATGGTTTTTTAGTTTACCAAAAAACATTTTTTTCTACTGTATGTTTTGTTTAGTTTTGTTTTAGAAAGAGGCCAGCAGGTATTTATTTTGTATAGCTATAATGAGTTCTAAGGAAAGCCCTTGGAAAAAGTACGACCATTGAATGGAAAGTATAAAAGCACTTGGAAACTGTAAAGCACTATACGAGGTCTAGCAGATGATAATTCTGTGGTCGAAATTCACGTTGGCCTTGCTGGCACTAGTCCAAGACATGTGCAGTTTCAGATGCGCTACAGAAACTAGAGAAGCTGCTGACAAGCTGAGCTATGGATCGGTCGTGTGCCGCAGCAGGACCTGGACCGTGCAGCCCTGCTGGTCGGTAGCACCTCCCGTCCCTCCTGCGCGGGTAGCCTCTTGTGTTCCTTCGAAGTGGAGACCATCACCCTACAAAGGGATCACAGTGCACTCTCCCTTGAGCAGACTACAGGTAGGCAGTCTCTTTAGTCTTTCTCAAATGCCCACGACTAGCTGAGAGCTGGCTCCGCTTTTGTGGTGGAAAGCGAGGATGGAGAGTATGGTTGGGAGCTACTCTTTGATGGTAAATTGACCAATGCAAGCGCATTTGTATATTGGCCAGAGTCCAATTAAGCTTTATGCAGGAGTCTCCACTACAGCTATGAAGATGGCAATAAAGAAGAAAGATGACCAGCGCATGACAAGCTCCCTGCAGACTTGAGTGGTTACCTCTCTGCAGTCTAGCCACGGTGTATTCTGGCGAATGACATAGTTGTGGTGATCTTGTGTGAGCATACTTTTAATGTTTTTATATATTTTTGAGAGAGAGAGAGAGAGAGAGACAGAGCATGAGTGGGGGAGGGGCAGAGAGAGAGGAAGACACAGAATTGGAAATGGGTTCCAGGCTCAGAGCTCTTAGCACAGAGCCCGACACAGGGCTTGACTTCACAAATGGAGAGATCATGACCTGAGCTGAAGTTAGACGCCCAACCGACTAAGCCATCCAGGTGCCCGACTTCCATGAGTATGCTTAGTAAGCAATGAAAGATTCTGCCATGACTCTGCTTTTCCACAGTAGGTGGGTGCATGCAAGCATATAAGCTGGCTTTGTAAAGTGGCTCAGAGAGCTGGATGAGAAGGAACCAAGAAGAGGTATGCATCCATGGACTTTCCTTAGAAGTTTTGTGGTCAGAAGCCAACAGTTATTAACTTGATTTGGACCACTGGGTCCCATTGATGGTTTAGAAGAAGGGGGTGATGGGGCTATATTTTCTAGAAGGGACTTTGGTAGGTTCTTATAAGTGGATTGAAGTGGGGCATCTGGGTGACTCAGTCGGTTAAGCATCTGACTTCAGCTCAGGTCATGATCTCATAGTCTCTGGGTTCGAGCCCCATGTTGGGCTCTGTGCTGACTGCTTTGGATTCTGTGTCTCCCTCTCTCTCTGCCCCTCCCCTGCTCTCGCTCTGTCTCTGTCTCTCAAAATAAAGACATTAAGAAAATAATAAAGTGGATTGAAGCAGGGTAAAAAAAAAAAAAAGGGAGGGGATGGTTGGCGGAGGGGCATCATGAAGAGGAAAATACCATTGCAGAAGATGTGTGTTTTGGGGCCAAAGTTTTGGTAGGGAAATAAGAGAAAGGAGGGGGTGCATGTATAAAAGAGAACACAAACTGGGGAAATGTGACTGCATATGGTTTATAAAATCCTTACTGGCAGCAGCAAATGTGGATTTGAGAGGTACACATACTATAGAAATTTCCCTAAAAGAATAGATAATGTGTTTTACAATCCTAAATTTATCATTATTAAAGAGTAATGCACATCTTGGTTGTGGTGAAATGCCACGTAAAATTTTTGGAACATTTTGACTCTTCTGGACCAAATTGCCATCATTGGACCCCTCTTGAAAGTCTTACGGGAGGTTGTAAAAGCAAACCTTTGTTAGCTTTCTCTAAATGAAAGCTTTATTCCCTCTCACTAGGGGATCTTGTATGGTAAGGGAGCAAAAGGTTAACAGTTGTTCCTTGGGTCAGAGGCTGGTGCAGGGGGCAGGGCCGATTTGGTGTGCCCGTACTGTCTCCAATTCCCTGGTGTGGCTGGGGAGGTTTTGGCTAGATTTGCTCTCCCTGAGCCTACAAAGATGTTTGATATTCCCACAACTCTCAGCCCTTTGGGTCTGTGGCGTGGTTTCAGATTGTGTTCCGTAGGGCCTGGAATTTCCGGAAGGCACTTGAGGTTGGCCAGTTTGGGTGTCATGGAAGCCAAACAACTGGCCTCTGGGCCTTCTGGCCCTGCCTCAGCCAGGACAGCTTGTGTACATTGTTTAAGTCCTGGAACTTTTTGTAAGAGTCACTTGAAAAGAGACGAAACACATACACCACCAGTGTCTGGGAAAGCAGGAAGAGGGAGCGCTCTATGCGTGAACGCAATTCATGGATATCAGCTTTGACCCCTTCTGTCCATTTCCCAGCTGCTGTCCTTTTTATTGAAAGAATATAATTCATACACCATACAAATAATCTTTAAGTTGTATTGTTTGGTGGTTTTAGTGTATTCACAGGCTGAGCCAAGCTCTTTTTGAGAAAAGCTCAAAAAGAAAGGCTGCATCCATTAGCGCTCTTTCTCCATTTCCCCCCAAACTTCCCCATCTCCAGAACAACCATCAATCCACTTTCTGTTCCTATGAATTTGACTCTTCTGGACAATTCACATTAACGGCCTCACGTAATATATGACCTTCTGTGGCTGGCTTCTTTCGCCTGGCATAACGTGGTCAAGGTTCATCCCTGTTGTAGCACATGTCAGTACTTTCCTGTTGCAGACTAATACTCCGTCCCATGGATATACCAGATGTTATTGTGCCATTTGTTAGTGGACATTGGGCTGCTTCTCCTATTTGCCATTATAAATGATGCTGCCATGAGCATTTGTGTGCAGGTTTTTGCGTGAACACATGTTTTCCTTTCTCGGGTGTATAGCGAGGAGGGGATTGCCAGGTCATATGGGAGCTCTCTGCTTGACGTTTTGAGGAACGGCCAGACTTCTCTTCTCCTAAGTGGATTATGTGTATAGACTGTGAATGGCCTCCTTGCTTTCTTCTTTACACCACAGTTCAGTCTTCAGCCCTACATCCTGTTCTTTACCCTGCTACCTCCTGGTTACTTGCCTGAAATATAAGAAGTCTCCAGAGTCCTCTTACTTAAGGAAGGTATTGAAACTGCTTACCAAAGACTCCAAGTTCTTTACAGCCTAGGCTTGGACTATATCTATAATTTCAGCTTCTAGTGATTTCCCAATTTCTGCATATCTTTCTATGTTAGTTGTTTTTACTGTATACAGCCAGTGGCTCCTAAACTCCTTTGTGTCATTGACTCCTTTGAAAGTCTACCATCAACGAACCCTGAGGTCCACCACCACCCCCCCTGGGCACAAGCTGTGAGTTCCCACCTCTGCTCATACCATTCCCCACTTTTCTGTCTCCCTCCTTCTTTCTGGTGGTTACCTAAAATGAAAGTCTCTTACCTTTTGAAGTGTCTTTTGGAGGGCCTCAAAGAGAAAGTGTTTTGTTCTGTTTTTCACTAGTGGTGCTAACAGTTGTTTGTATAGTCCTCCAGGAGGGTCCTGAAGCAGCAGAGCACATTGCCCTGGGCTGTGTGTTCTATGTGCTTGGTACATAGTAGGCGTTCATAAATAGTCATGGAATGAGTGAATAGGAGAGGGAGCTGGGTCTTGAACCTTCTGCTTTCTGCAGTCGACGAACCTCTAGAGTAAGGTTCATGAGTAATCGAGAGGCCTCTGTATAGATATTGGATAGTAGATACTAGAGAAGGAACAGAGCTTAGAACACAGAGACTGCAAAAAGGATTAAGGGGATATATTTAATTTCCTATTGCTGCTGTAGCAAATTACTGCAAACTTAGTGGTTTAAAACAACACTTATTTTTTCTCACAATTCTGAAGGTCAGAGTCTGAAGTCCATTTCACTGGGCTGAAGTCAAGGGATCACCAGGGATAGTTCCTTCTGGAGGCCCTAGAGGATAATCTGTTCCTGAGCCTTTCCCAGCTCCTGGGGGTCACCTGGATTCCTTGGCATATGCCCCTTTCTTCCATCTCTAAAGCCAAGTGCATTGTGGGTTTTTTCTTGTTTTTTTGTTTTGTTTTGTTTTGTTCTGATTTCTGTTTCCATCCTTACATCTAATGCTGATCTTCCTGTCTCTGCGTAGAGGGACCCTTCTTAATATATTGGACCTACCTGGATAATCCGGGATGACTTCCACTCAAGAGCCTTTATGACATCTGCAAAGTCATTTTTACCATGTCAGAGAGCATATTCATAGGACGCGGACATCTTTGGGAGCCATGATTCAGCCTGCCACAGGGCGCTCTACAAATAAACACAATGCCTTTTGTGTGTTTGCCGAGTGTGTCTGTGCCTTACCTAGCTTAATGCCTCGTAATTGTGACATGACTTCTTCCTCACAGTATAAAGAAATGTTCTACTACTTCTCAGCAGAAGGTTGTTAGTTTGCCTTGGTTTGTTACTTTCCCATTCGTAACTCACTGAAGAGGTACGAAAACATAGGTCCTAAAAAGGGCCAAATTAGATCCTCCTCTAATTTTTTTTTTTTTTTTTTTTTTTTTTTAGCGAGTGAGTGAGCACACATGTGCAAGAGAGCTTGTGTGTGAGTGGGGGAGCGGCAGAGGGCAAGGGAGAGTGAGAATCCTAAGCAGGCTCTGTGTATGCCCAGCACAGAGCCTGATGCAGGGCTCAGTGCCATGACTGTAAGATCATGACCTGAACCTAAAACAAGAGTCAGATGCTTAACCTAGTGAGCACTCAGGCACCCCTAGTTTTGTCATTGATAAGTATTTATTAAAACTTTTTAGGGGAGCCTGGGTGGCTCAGTGGGTTAAGCGTCTGACTTTGGGTCAGGTTGTGATCTCACGGTTAATGAGTTCGAGCCTCACATTGCACTTTGTGGTGACAGCTCAGAGCTTGAAGCCTGCTTCGGATTCTGTATCTCTTTCTCTCTCTGACCTTCCCCTGCTCAAATTCTTTCTCTCTCTCTCTCAAGAATAAATTAAACATGAAAAAATTACTTTTAATTAAAAATAATTTAAAGTTGTTAAGAACATGCATATCTGTGATTTTAAGCTTATTTGGTGATAGCAGGATTATATTATACCCGCCCACTGGAACTTAATTGATGGAAATATAGGAGATGGATTTGCTGTCTTTGAACAGAGTGTACTGGAAAAGCAAGGCAGCTTACTAGCATTATTTAAAAGATATGTGAATTCTTAGAATTCATACAGGAGGGAAAAACATTTATTATACTTTAAATGATAATAATTAATGTTAATGAGCATGCACCATGTGCCAGACCATATTCTAACCACTTAACATGTTTTAATTCATTCAGTCATCATGAGAACCACATGAGGTCATACCATAATTATTCCCATTTTACAAATGAGGAACTAGGACTTGCTGATGTTAAGCAAGTCGCCTAAGGTTACACAGCTAGTAAAAGAGGGGCCCGGGACTTGAACCTAGGGCACCTGGCTCCTGAGCCTGCACTCATTTTCCAGAGGTGCAATGTAATGACACGCAATTAGCCTTGCTACAGTAGGTAATGTGTGAAATTGACCTTATCTGGAAGTCTATTCACCTACAGGTATTATTATCTAATAGCATTTACTTGTGAAATAAGAGATCACATATCCCTAATATTGGGAAAGAGACAAAGCAGGAACCCCAGCCTTTGGTATCGAGGAGGTGATTTGGAGGCTTAATCATCTCATGTTCCCTCTTTTTGTTCCTTTATGCTCTCCTAACATTGGACTGTGGGCTCCTTTCCCTACTTTCTGGCATGTTTCCCTCTTTGCTGTGTTGCTTGCTGGTGGTCTTTCGTGGGCCCATTACGGAGTGTGGTGGGACAGATGGCTGACCTGATCTCCATTCATTTGTTCATTTTGTTTTACTAAATGAAGAAACAGAAAGTTATCATTATCTCAAAGCCACTTAAGAACCAGAATGAGAATTTGTTTATCCCATAGACCCTTTTCTTTGGATACTTTGCTAGCCAGTGCTAATAACTGTCTACAAGGAAAGCATTTAAAAAATCCTTGCCGAAAGTCGGAGAGGGCTGTCAGAAGAGGGAGGATAGGAGCCAGCTGCTCTGTAAGCTGGAACAGGTTTGAAAAATGTCAGAGAGGACGTGAAATTCTCTTTCTCTTGCGTAGGCAAGCATCATTTTTCTTAGGGTATTATGCCTTAGGAAACTGACCTTTATAGTTTTTCTAAATTGTGTCCTGGTCTCTCTCTCTCTCTTTTTTTTTTTTCTTAAAGTGAAATTGATGGGAGCTTAGGAAGCATTTCTTTCTTTAGGAAGACAACTTTTAGGGCATGATGAATAAAGAAAAACAGAGATGCAAAGATTTGGGGCTTAATTCAAATGTTATTCTTTGTGGATTGAATTCTGACTTGAAATACCGTGGGCACCACGTAAAACGATCTGGAAATAGGGCCTGAAGAGAAATATGTTCTTTCGTGTGCTGATTTTATTCCAGAATGACCACCCCCCAATAGGAAAGGGGGCTTCGGCATGAAGACTGTTTTGTTTTACTTGACTTTCTTCCAGTGTTCTATAAATTCATTCTTGGTGGCTGTTTCCCAGCAGCCTCCAAGAATCCACATTTTCCTGGTTTGTTTATAATTGATAATTTATATTCCCAACTGCATCCACAAAAGGCTCAAGGCAACTTACAGTAAATGACATGTTTGAGTGGGAGATGAATGCGCGGGAAATAGAAAACAAGGCAGCGATGACGATAGCCAAGGTGCTCAGCCGCCTCTCCTGCCTAGCGTCACTAGGAGTGAGGGTTAAACACAGCATTATCCTTCCAGGCAGCCAAGGTAAAAGAGTCACGGGATCGGTTATGTAACTGTCATCTAAGAAAAGGAAACAGTTCCTCAGAAGTCATAAATCTTTCCTAGGTTTTGAGTTTTCAAAGGATTTTTGCCAGGCAATGGATTAGCAAAATTATTCTTGAGGTTAGAAGCCCGGTATCTTAGATGCTATGTAAGAAGCCTAAACAGCCATGTGTTTACCATGGTTATTTGCCGACCAGTAGAGCCGTTCAGAACCATCTCACCCCAGCCTACGCACGCCACGAGGACCCTGGTAATTTAATGTAGTTATTAAATCATACCCAGTGCATACTTGCTTTATCACTCCCTGTTGCTCTCCTTAGAAGATGGCACGTTAACAGTGGGACAAGGAGGAATAGCAGATACCTGGTTTTGATTCATTCAGCACATTTACCGAGTGCTTATTCTTTGCCAGCTTGTGGAAGGCCAATGGTGAGCCAGGCATACTTGGTCTTAGTCTCCGTGGTTGTATGTAAAATTTGGGGACGATTTTCCATTGTGTGGAAATTAATAGTTGTACTCAAATTAAAAAAAAATTAAAAAGTGTAAAACTGTCCATAATAACCCAGGACATCACAGGCCATACATACAGCAGCTTTGATCTCTTCTGAGGACGTTTTGATAAGAACTTGTTCTGTCATTCATTAGCATGTTAACCCTCATTCCAGGAGAAATTACAATATGGATGAATGCATGTGAGTAGCCCTGAAACAAAAGAATCAAGTATGCAGTAAGTTACCATGGGAACAGGCCCTTTTTCCTTCAATATGTTTTTGTGAAACAGATTCAGATGATGAAGACTTCAAAGTCTCATTTTTAAGTGAAAACGGCCTAATGGCATTAAAATTGCAAGAACTTTTAAAGCGCTGTTTTCCTATCTTGGTATGGTCCAGTTTACATTCCTTCAAGCGTGTACATTATCAGTAGCAGGAAAAACTAATTAAAGGGGAGCCTTAACTGATACGGAGTAGTCTTGGGTGGGGGGCCCTTAGCTCTGCAGTCTCTCTTTGCCTCTCTCTTCCCTGGCCCCATCTCCACCTTCCTGTTTTGGGATTGCTAGATGCCTTGAACTGAAGGTGCCTGGGGGTGCTGGATTTATTTATTTATTTAAAAAAATTTTTTTGTGTCTATTTTATTTTGAGAGACAGAGAGTAAGCAGGAGAGGGCAGAGAGAGAGAGGGAGATGTAGAATCTGAAGCAGGCTCCAGGCTCTGAACTGTCAGCACAGAGCCCGATGTCAGGGTCAAACCCATGGACTGTGAGATCAGGACCTGAGCCGAAGTCAGACACTTAACTGACTGAGCCACCCAGGCACCCCATGGGGGTGCTGGATTTAAACCCAAGCAAGCTCTGTGTCTGTGTTGTGTGGTATTGAGGGTAAGAAAATCCTTAGTTTGTCTCTTTCACCCCAGTCTCTTCAGCTCTCTGCCTACATTGATCTCAGAGGTTTTCACAGGATGATAAGAATCTCTTAACAAAAACCATCCTAGAGATTTTAAGGACCAAGCAGCAGCTATCAGAATGAGAGTTAGAGTGACTAGAACAGTTTTGTTTAGGATTTTTTTTTTTTTTTTTTTTTTTGTCTCACATTCCCAACCAGTCTTAATTTCAACCCTATATTCCTTATCAGTCCAGGGATAACATTTCAGGAAAAAATAAATAAAATAGACCATGACAAGATATATAGTCTGCGAAGGAGGAAACCTCATGAGACCTTTACCGGATCAGGCTGTAGGGTAGTCTGATTGAGAAGCATCAGCCCTATATTTTGTCAAATGAACATACTTTGCCATCATTGCTAGACTGGTGAAGGATTCGTGGATGGGCTTCAGCTTATTCATCAGTTTGGATTGATCGATAATGGCTGCCTGGAGTGCAGATTCTGTGTCTGGGCAGATTGCCACAATTGGTTGGTGACATCTGCCATGGGTTAGTGGTGATGCTCTTGTCATGCACTGCCATCCCCAACCTGGTGTAGTATTAAAGGAAATTGACACTGATCTTTAGTGTCAACATGACCACCGCCAAAAAGCCCCAAATGAACAAGCTCCAATGCTCACTTGTCTACAGCAGGATATAAACTCACTTTTGGTGGAGTACAGGATGTTCTGTTGGTGCTCTGTTAGGAAAGTGTTTCCAGCAGCGAATAGTTTGCTGCCACTTATCTGGAATACTTCTTTGTTTAGTGAAGATATTTTATTATATAACAGCAACTTAGACATGCGAAACCTGCCTGGTATGCTACATGTCTCCAGCGTAAGTGAATATGACCCTTTCTGGTGGGGGACTGTAGCTGTTTAGATTGACAGCTCATTCAAGTGAGGAAGAAGTCCAAGAATGGTTTGAGTCTGCGTGAGGCAGATGGATATTAATGAAGGAAAAGTACCTTGAAAGGATGCCATTCCAGGAAGGGCACAGGACAGCACTGATTATAACCAGAGCCCTGCTTCTGAGCTTCTCCGGCTAAAGCCCTGAGTACTGAGCTGGAATCTAGTGCCTAGTGCCTAGCTAGAATCCTCCCTGAACTGGGTGGCGGAGAGGCTGCTCCAGGCAGGTGTTTGCGAGAATGCAGCTCGCAGCGACGAAGCCGGGGTTGGACTGGGTCTCATTTGGGTGATCCTACCCAACAGGACCGTAAAAGCTTGTGCAGGGAGTTGGTGTCCTCATTGTTTGGGGGCCCGCACTGTAGTCTGGGGAACCCGGGGTGTGGTCCAAAAATACATGTTCGCTTGATGCATCAGTGAGTAAAGCAAGTGTAGAGACTGACCATTTTGTGGGTGTTATATTTTTTGGTAAAACAAAATTACTCAAACGTGTTTCTTTCCTATTGAGGGGCGCCTGGGTGGCTTAGTCGGTTAAGCGTCTGACTTTCGCTTAGGTCATGATCTCACGGTTCATGGGTTCGAGCCCCGTGTTGGGCTCTGTGCTGACTGCCAGCTCAGAGCCTGGAGCCTATTTCAGAGTCTGTATCTCCCTCTCTCTCTGACCCTCCCCTGCTCACACTGTCTCTCTCTCTCTATCCTAGAAATAAATAAAAATATAAAAAAAAAAATTTCCTATTGAAAACACAAATTTGATTTATTCAAACCAATATTGCACTGTATGTTAACTAGAATTTAAGTAGAAATTTGAAAAGAAATTGATTTATTCACATCAAATATTTGACTGTGTTTCGGGTACTGTGGCCAGGTTGTTTGGTCCTACCACGGTTAGAGTCAGGTACTTCAACACACGAGATCTGGCCCCTTTCTTCTACACCTTGCTAAGAGAGGCAAATGTAAACACAATCATAATATAGTTAATTGGGATCATCGTACGGATACCAAAGGAGAAGTATAGGGGTTTATAAAGACATGAAATAACATAGCCCAGAGGGTCAGGGAAGGCTTCCATGAAATTTAATTTGAGACTTGAAAGATGAGTGGGGGTTTGCTAGGCAAAGTGGAAGGCAACAGGGTACGTGGAGGGCAAAAACAAATGGCTCTGCATTGACAGGGCTCCTGTGAAGCCAGCATTTGCTTATGCTGTGTCAGCAGGGACCAGAATCCGTCACTAGCCGTGGCCTTCCTGTAGGTCTTCGCTGGAGGCTGCGCCTGGGGTGGTCGACAGTTTTCCCACTGCCCTGAACATCGTGCCACACCATCAATCCACTGTGAAAGTCTTTACTGTGTTGATGTGTGTGATTTACGTGCTGAGATGATTCGACAGCTGGTCTTCCTGAAAAATAATGTAGTTCTTTCTCAGCTCCGGCTGTTAGTCTTTTTGCTGGACGTCTGGATTGAAGGACGGCCAGTAGGCGCAGGCAAGCTCAGCAGGCATCTGTGAGCAGAAGCCGTAGGTGTGCTTTGAGCACAGGCACTGGACTTGGAAAGGTTGCAGCTCTGGTTCAAATGGAGGCTTTGTTGTTTTGAGTTTGGTCTTGAGCTCTCTTAGCCTTGGTTTTCCCATCTCTAAAATGGGTGTGATAGGCATCTCATAAAGTAGGCTTGAAGATTAAATTAAATGAGGCAGTATACGGGAAGCATGTAGCACTGGGCTTGGTGATCGTAAATATCAATTGTTTGCTCCTTGACGTCTACCAAAGCCTTTCACATTGAGCTGGACAGATGGGAGGAGATTTGGTGGTGACTGCTTGAATCAGATTTCTTGTCTGTATTAAATAAATCTTAATCTACTGTATAGATTGGTGGATTTGCTGTACAGTCCTCAAGAGCTGTCAGGAACACTCAGGTCTGACGGGCTAATTACATTTCCAAATGAATATTTTTTAATTATTTATTTTTAAGAGAGAAAGAGTGCAAGCAGGGGAGGGGAAGAGACAGAGGGAGAGAGAATCCTAGGCAGGCTCTGTGCTGTCAGTGCAGAACCAGATATGGGGCTTGATCCCATGAACAGTGAGATCATGACCTTAGCCAAAATCAAGAATCAGACACTTAACCGACTGAGCCACCCAGGTGCCCCACCAATTGAGTATTAAGAAGGTTGTCAGTATGGTATACATTTATACTTCCCACTAGTGTATTTTCTGCCCACTACAGAAGGGAGAAAGTGAAGCTAATAAAAGTGCATGTGCTGCGTATATCAGAAACACCTACTTCATTGTTGAATTTTTTAGCCCACAATGCAGGGCCACATTTAAGAGCATCACTTAATAGAGCAACCACATAAATCCTAGAGAATATGCAATCCTGGCAGTTCTAGAAAATACTAGAGGAAGGATATAGGCCATGATTAAGCTTTTTTGACATAGACTTATTGTTAAGTCATTTTGAAGTTCCTGAGAGGCCACCGTGGTGTTCTTGGTGGGCTGACCATTCTCTGCACAGCTAGGGAGCTCACTTGGGCAGTTTGCAATTATTTGAAGCATGAGTGTGGTTGTGCTGGTGTTCATGAGTCAAGAAACAAGGCTTCTGGGTTTCTGGTTAGGAGGCACTATCTCCAAGAAGCCTTTTCTGGTCCATCAGAGGTTTCTTAAAGTCTACACTTTAGTGATGACATTAGAATTTTTGTTGAAGGGGAAAACAGAGAGAGAGATTTTGTAATATGATTGCTTATAAAACGTGATCATCTTGGTAATGCAACAAAGAGGAAATACTGTCCAGAAAAAAACAATTCATAGATTTGGAATATATTTCCATTAAAATGTTGTCCTTCACATCCAGATGGCCAACAGACACATGAAACGATGCTCAGCATCCCTCCTCATCAGGGAAATACAAATCAAAACCACACTGAGATACCACCTCACGCCAGTCAGAGTGGCTAAAATGAGCAAATCAGAGAACATGAGATGCTGGCGAGGATGTGGAGAAACGGGCACCCTCCTACACTGTTGGTGGGAATGTAAACTGGTACAGCCCCTCTGGAAAACAGTGTGGAGGTTCCTCAGGAAACTAACAATAGAACTCCCTTATGACCCAGCAATAGCACTGCTAGGAATTTACCCAAGGGATACAGAAATGCTGAGGCATAGGAGCACATGTACCCCAATGTTCATAGCAGCACTCTCCACAATAGCTAAAACATGGAAAGAGCCTAAGTGTCCATCAACAGATGAATGGATCAAGAAGATGTGGTTTATCTATACCATGGAATACTACATGGCAATGAGAAACAATGAAATCTGGCCATGTGTAGCAACATGGATGGACCTTGAGGGTGTTATGCTGAGCGAAATAAGTCAGGCAGAGAAGGACAAATATCATATGTTTGCACGTATAGGAGGATTAGGAGGAACTTGACGGAGGAACAAGGGGGAGAAGAAGGGCGGAAATGGTGGGGGAAAGGGAGAGAGGCAAACCATGAGAGACTCTTGAATGCTGACAAAAACTGAGGACTGATGGATGTGGGGGGGAGGGGGGATGGCATGGAGGAGGGCACTTTGGGGATGAGCACTGAGTGTTATGTAGAAACTAATTTGACAATAAACTATTTGTAAAAAAAAAAAAAAAAAAAAATGTTGTCCTTCAAATAAGCCAAATCACTTCACGAATTCATTTAAATTTCACTGAGGAGCCAGCATGCTTTTACTTTGGCTTCAGGTTTGATTTGGATCTCTGGCATCCTTGGTTATTGAAGTAATACCTCATTCTTCAGTAATAACTTGCTTGGTCTTTTTGTAGCCCAGCTCACTTAGTAAAATATGCAAATTTGCCAAAATAACCAATAGATAATTTAACATAGGAAGCTTTAAATTATGTCTTAATTATGCTACTGTCAAAATAAAAGATGGGTGGCTTGGTTTATATTAGAGTGAGTAGCATAAACAGATATTTCATTAGTGCTTTGTTTTTAGTCTTGTACTTTGGCAAGGTTTTTACTGTGATAAATGAATTTTCCTTTTCATTTGGAAAAGCCAAGTGACTGTTGTTTTTGGTTATGTAGTTGCATTCCTTCAGACTATAATAGCTAGTTAAAGACAAGAAACTGTAAGGGATATTTGCCTCTAAGACATTTATTTCTTAGATTTGCATGATAATGACCTTATGAGTGGTTTCTTATTTTTTCAACTGTCATTGAACATTTTCCTCAAAGATACTTGGATTTAAAATAATTATCAAATATTTTGCATTTATAGGAAAACCATCTAAAAGTGAACTAACTAGTCTTGACTACACACGACCTAGAATTACTGTGGCTCTGAATTCTCACAGACCTGTATTTTCAGCTCTCCTTTTGACATGTCCAAGGCAAAATTAAACTGCTTCCTTCTTGCTTCTCATCACTCCTTCTAAATCCCTGTCTTTGTGAATGGTTTAACGGGCCACACTCTTGCCCAGGTGGAAACCTTGAGTAGAAACCCTTGTGTCTTCCTTGACTTCCCATCTAATGAGTATCTTCATTATGTGAATTTTCCCCTCATATTGTTACCCTAATCAGTGTCCTCTCTTTTTGATTTCCCACTGCCAGGTTTTATGCCCACGTTGGCCATTTCACTGGTCTGCTTGTGGTCTGTTCTCTCCCCACCTGTAATCGATCCTTCTCTGCCCCAGTTTCTTCTGGTTGGATGATTTATTACTGCCTTCATCACCTCCAGTATTCTCGCTGTCCACAGATGAAGCTTCATTCTCTGTCATTGGCCCTCCTGTGGTCAAAACCTCAGCCTCAATCAACTCCATTTTCCCAATTCGTGCCTGTATCTACGTTGTGTCCCCTGCCCCCTCTGCTTCCAGTAATGTCATCTTCATTAATGATGACCCTCCCCACACTTTTCTTCACCTGAGTTTACCATGCTCTCAGTCACCCTGACCTCTATTTACAGGTCATGTGTTGTAGTTAATTGGCACTGTGCAGCCCAAGGACCACTCATCTGTGAGTGTTGGAAAGAAAAGGATCATTTCCTATTGAAACAATCTCTCCTTGGCATATAACTCAGCTTCTTCTGTAGTGGTTCTTGGTATTATACGATCACTTTTTGATATATGTGATTATTGGCAGAGTAAGTGAGATTGAAGGTTCCACTTCTAGATATATAGCCCCAAAGACAAGGACTCCCATAGATGTCTGCGTGCAAATGTTCATGAAGGTAGAAACAGCTGAAATGTCCATCAACAGATGAATGGATAAACATAAAATGATATATATACACAATAGAATATTATTCATCCATAAAGAGGAATAAAGTTCTGTTACATGTGTCAGCAGAGATTAACCAGAAAACATTACACTAAGTCTAATAAGCCAGATAAAAAGCACAACCATTTCATGATTACACTTATATGAGATATCTAGAATAGGCAAGTTCATAGGGTTAGAAAGTAGATTAGAAGTGCTCAGGGGCTGGGGAGAGGGTGAATGGAGCATTATTCGGTAATGGGTACAGCATTTCTGTTGGAGGTGATGAGAATATTTTGGAAATAGTGATGATAGTTGTACAACATCATGATTGTGAATAATGCCATTGAATTGTACACTTAAAAATGGTTAAAATGGCAAATTTTATGTTGCATATATTTTACCCCAATAAGAAAATATATAGTTCGTGTAATTAAAGAAACAGATAGTGACACCACCCCTGTCAGGCACATATGTTCCACAAGTGGTTCTTTGCAAGCATGTTGTCTTTCTCTATCATTTATGTTTATCAGGTTTCCCTTCCCAATGTAGCATAGATTTCTTTTTTTTTTTTTAATGTTTTATTTATTTCTGAGAGAGAGAGAGAGACAGTGTGAGTAGGGGAGAGAAAGCGTGAGCAGGGGGGAGAGAGAGAGGGAGACACAGAATCTGAAACAGGCTCCAGGCTCTGAGCCAGCTGTCAGCACAGAGCCTGACGCGGGGCTTGAACACACGAACCGTGAGATCATGACCTGAGCCAAAGTTGGACGTTTAACCGACTGAGCCACCCAGGCGCCCCTATAATGTAGATTTCTTGAAGTCAGGGACCAGTCTCTATAGAAAATTGCTTTTAAGAAACATAGTTTTTAAATATCCTTTAATAAACATGTGAATTTGGAGTTGGTTGTTTTTGCAATTGCCGAAACTTTTAGGAGAGAGTTTGATATTTTCCTTGAATGCCAATAGAGTCAGTCTTGCCAAAGCGGTATGAAGCTGTTTTGGAACATACGGGTATATTTTCTGACCTACTATGTAAGAATTGTGCATATTAACCCTGATACCTTTGGAAGGAAAGCCAAATAGCCTAGCCAAGTGTGGTTTAAGTTTTTTCTCTTGCTGTGTTAAACAAAGGGCTTGGGGGACTGGGCCGATTACAGTCTGTGAATGGGAACCATACTGATTATTTTCCCTAAGTCCTTCTCAAAGAAAATAAAAATACAGGTGCTTTCTCAGGGTGTACATAATTTTACTCTTCTGTGAGTTAAGGTATATTTCTTCATCTTTTAAGCCTCTATGGAAACATTACAAAATAAAATAGGAAATGATGACAAGTACCGTTTATACTACAATGATATTAATGTACATGTAAATATATAAAATCAAGACTTCTTAAAATCTTGTTTCATTGCTGAGTGCCAGGATTTTCTTTAACAATAACTGAGATGTAAATGTGAGAAGATGTTAGCCTATATTTACTATCAATCATCTTGTGTAAATTTTTGTTGACTCATTCACCGTCAGCCTTAAACTTTGTGTTTGGAGTTTACCCAGCAAACTGGGGGGAGGAATGGTATGAGGAATGCTAAAGACCTTATTGGGAACGAAATTCCCTTGTGTTACTCCTCCAGAGGTCAGCATTAGAAACTACTGTTAATTTCCCCTTCCTGACACTTTCTTTGGACGATGCTTTGGTCACACAGTGGTAGTTATGTCTAATAGATTTTCCTATCCCTACAAACTTGAATAGTAAGTGTGCTCTATGGCGGTTCAGCTCCGTTTTTTGAATCACCTGAAGATCTTGATGAAATGCAGATTCACACTGGGAAAGGTAGGTGGTGAGATTCTCTTATTTGCCTGGTCTGTGGACTATGTTTTGAGCAGCAATGCTCTGGGTAGAAACCTCTTAAATAATCTGATTTTGATGTGCTCTAAAAAGTGGATGCCCTCTAGAGTTGCCAGATAAGATACAGGATGCTCAAGATGTCCCATACACTAATTTTGTACATACCTGTACTAAAAAATTGCTTCTTTATCTGAAATGTAATTTTCACTGGATTGGACACCAGATAGATAGGTAGATATACCCGCCAAATCTAGCAACCCTAAAATGCAATCTGAATAATTTGAGTACATTTAAATGTCATGTATATTATTAGAGTTAAAATATTAAGATTATTTGAGAAAGGACACAGAATTAGGTTAATTTTAGACCTGTTTTTTTTTTAAATATTTTATTTATTTCCAGGAGAGAGAGAGAGAGACAGCGCGAGCAAGGGAGGGTCAGAGAGAGAGGGAGTCACAGACTGAAACAGGCTCCAGGCTCTGAGCTGGCAGTCAGCACAGAGCCCGACGCGGGGCTCGAACCCACGAACCGCGAGATCATGACCTAAGCGAAAGTCGGACGCTTAACCGACTAAGCCACCCAGGCGCCCCAGACCTGTTTTTTAAGTACTTATTTAGATGTTTTGCTCATAGACTTTTCAGTACTATAAAATGTGGAAACATGAACCTCCTCCTCTTCCAATATCTAGGGAATTCTTAGAAAAGAAAAAGTAGTGAAGGGACCCCTGGGTGGCTCAGTCACTTAAGCATCTGACTTTGGCTCAGGTCATGGTCTTTCAGTTCATGGGTTCAAACCCTGCGTCAGGCTCTGTGCTGACAGCTCAGAGCCTGGGGCCTACTTTGGATTCCAGATCTTCCTCTCTCTCTGCCCCTCCCCTGCTCATGCTTTCTCTCTCTCTCTCTCTCAAAAAATGAATAAACACTAAAAAAAAATAAAGGTAGTGAAATTTGTACATTCTAAAAGCTACCTGAAAGCACAAAAATGCCCTGTGTTTTCAGTTGAACACTTGAAGTAATAAGATATTAATGTGATAGATTTAAGTTTAGGCAATAGGCAATTTTTATAGTTTTTTTCTTGTATCTCTTTGAGATGGTATTGTGCACTGTTGATATTTTCAAGCCCTGTATAATAACATTGCATGAGAGTCATATTTGATTTTTTAAATATAAATTAAAAAAATTTTTTAAAAATATTTTTTATTTATTTCTAGGAGAGAGACAGACAGCGTGAGCAGGGGAGGGTCAGAGAGAGAGGGAGACACAGACTCTGAAATAGGCTCCAGGCTCTGAGCTGGCAGTCAGCACAGAGCCCGACGCGGGGCTCGAACCCACGAACTGCGAGATCATGACCTAAGCGAAAGTCGGACGCTTAACCAACTAAGCCACCCAGGCGCCCCATAAATATAAATTTTTTTAAATGTTTATTTTTTAGAGAGAGTGAGAGAGACAGAGTGAGAGCGGGGGAGGGGTGGGGGAGACACAGTAATGGAAGCAGGCTCCAGGCTCCAAGCTGTCAGCACAGAGCCTGACACGGGGCTCAAACTCAGGAACCACGAGATCATAACCTGAGCTGAAGTCAGACGCCTGACTGACTGAGCCACCCAGGCGCCCTGAGTTTTTTTTAAGTATATGGAAGAAAATGTAAATGCTTTTCTTTGTTGGGTTTTTTTTTTTTCAGATTCTTTACGGAGTTGGAAGCAAGACATCAGAATAATATCTTCATAGATGACATAAGTGACATTGTGGAAAAGCACACAGCGTCCACATTTGACCCGTATGTGAAATACTGCACAAATGAAGTCTACCAACAACGGACACTGCAGAAATTGTTGTAAGAGATGTTGAATAGCCTTGCCTCGTTTTAATTAGGTCATGTTGATGGAAATTAATTGATCTCTAAATTATATTTAGAAGTGCCTCCTGATGGGCTATTTCCCATGATTGCTTTCAGCGTGAGGGTGTTTGAATAGAAAAATCTAGTCTGTGGGACACTTTCTCTCTAAAGCAATTATGAAATTACAGGTTTCTGTTATTGTTTTCCTTGCTGTTGTTGTTTTAAATTGCTGCAAGACACAGGAGTGATCATGATGCGAAACTCCCTGATTTTCTAAGCCATTGCCTGGTCATGAAGTAGTTTGCCTCAGGCCAGTAGAGTTCTGGAGTTGAACTCCTATGTGCCTAGGATCCTGAGTTTCTCTGTTTTTCTAATCTTCCTCCATTCAAATGACAACTCTATTAAGTGTTTTATAGGGATGGCTGATTTGCCCCTTCTGGGTAGTTAGAGGTGAGGCAAGAAGGGAAAGTCTGAAGAAAAACAATAGAAAAAAATGTTCTTAAAGGCTTTAATTGTGTAACAACAAAAAATTAGGCTTTAAATTTGCCTCCTTACCTTTTTCCTTTGTCCTATTTAGGTTACTGTGAGTTTTGATGTGATTTATTCCTTTACCCTTAAAAGTCAGCCATTGTTCAGTAATGTCTCATTTTCTTTTGAGGGGACCCTGTTTCTCTCTAGCAGCTCTCTGTTTCACAGCACAGTTGTGCATTGCCATAAACCCAGTTTGGGGGCTGACAGCTGTTATCACTCTTATCCCCTCTGTGGGTTGTGGCATTTATGACCGCAGCATGGCGCTCTGGTCAGCTTCCGTGGGACATGCGAGCCCCTGTGGATGGATTTGGGCTGGTGATGATTACCTCATAGCTGCTGGGAGAAGCAGTTCATGGAAGCTCCCAAGTTGGTGGGAAGGGCTGATTGTGCCCCTTCTCCCTCCACAGCCTCACGAACTCTTACATGGGCAGGGTGGAAAACCAACAGCTCGCAACCCCAAATGAGACTTTTTAAGGACAAAGCCAGGTTTGCCGGCACTATTGACATTTTGGTCTGGATAAGTCTTTGCCATGGGTACTATTCAGTGCATTGTAGCATGTGTGTTTTTTTTCTTTGTCTTTTAAATAGATTTTTAAAAATATTTATATATTTTTGAGAGAGAGAAAGAGCATGTGCAATGGAGGGATAGAGAGAGAGGGCGGAGACAGAAGGTCTGAAGCAGGCTCTGTGCTGACAGCAGAGAGCCAGATGCGGGGTTTGAACTCACAGATCGTGAGCTCATGACCTGAGCTGAAGTCAGATGCTTAAACCAACTGAGCCACCCAGGCGCCCCTGTAACATGTTTTATAGCATCCCTGGCCTCCATGCACTAGATGCCCCTCACTCCATTTGTGGCCACCAAAAATGTTTCTAGACATTGACAAATGTTCTTGGGGACATAATCTCACCCCTTGCTTTTCTTAATCCTCTTACTGCTGGTATAGAGGTCGATGTGTAACTATCTGAGAATCCAAGTTACGTGTTTGAAAAAAAAAAAAAAGCCTTGAATTAGAGCTAAACTTAATTCTCTTTTCATTTTGTTTTGCAGGATTTAAAAAATGGAATAGGTACAGCTGTACATTATGTAACTCTTAAAAAATAAAAGTTCTAGGGGCACCTGGCTGGCTCAGTGGGGAGAGCATGTGACTCCTGATCTTGGGGTCGTAAGTTTGAACCCCACACTGGGTATGGAAGTCACTTAAAAATAAAGTATTATTCAATAGGATAATAATATTCTATATAAATTAGCTTAATGATAACCATCATTTGAAGTTTCGCATGGAAAGTAGTTGAGTTCTCCGTTGTGTGTTTCAGTAGTTGGGTTTTGTTGCAATGTTGTGAATTTAGGACAGTGGCTGGCTGCACATTGGAAATGCTTAAGAATCTTTGAAAACAGACAAACATGCAATGAATGCCTAGTGTCCGTCCCAGACTGTTTAATCAGAATCTTTGGGGGTGGGAGTCCTGTGGCCTGAGTGATTTAAATATGCAACTGGATTAGAGTTTTATTTATTTATTTTTTTGACTTTCCAAGAATCTTTCTAAAGCTAGCAGGAAAGGAAACTTAAAACTCCTCAGTTTGAGAAAATGAAAAGAAAACATTTCTGTAAAATTTCTTTTAGTTTGCTATTCTAGGTATTTACTAATTTATGAACCAAAACATTTAATTTTCAAGATACTTTAACAAAATGGGGAGTCACAATTGCCACTGCCCTGCTTCTTGGCCTCCTCCATCCCCCAACACGGTATTACAGTATCCAATGCCATCCCCCCTCCCCTCCCTGTTGTAAGTCACAAGGGAATTCCTCAGAGCGCCTCTGGGGTAACTCAAGGTAAGAGAGTGAGCCATCTGGGAGTAAGGGCACCCACTGAAGTCAGATGGCCTTAGTTTGACTTCTGTCTTCACCAGGTAATAGGTCTGTTACTCGGCAAGTGGACAATCTTCCTGAGACTCCATTCTTCCTGTAACCACATTGTATGGGTGTTTCCATGTGATATCACATATGTCCGCGTATCTTGCTAAGTTCCGTAAAAATGTTGTGGCTGCATTCTCACTGCTCTTATGTTACTGGAGAGGACAAATATTCTGGATGACCCAGGCAGAAAATTTTCTGTTGTAGAAGTTTTGAAAAAGGTTAGAAGCCTCCTAGTAAAGAAATCCAGTCTGATATTTCTTAGATTAGTATCTGGGGCTAGAGAAGTGACTTAAAAGGTTATCATTTGTTATCTTTTCAATGGACTGTGTGTAGATTATGAATGAATGAGATCTAATCTGTATGCTAGTTATAACTGCCTTTACCATTGCAATTATAATGAGATCTAGTCTGTATGCTAGTTATAATTGCAATTACCATTGCCTTGTCATTTGTTTACTTTCTACTTTATATAAATTTCTAGCTCATACATATTGTTCATATTCTTATCTTAAACTCATATCCAGTCTTCATTATAAAAGGCAGACAAGCCATCTGTGTCTATTTATGTAACCGTTTTATGTATTAAAAAATCCTCGTATATGGGTTTATCACATTTTATAGAGGCATACAAGTTTTATTGTGCTTTATTTTATTACACTTCACAGATACTGCATTCTTTACAAATTGAAGGTTGCTGGCAACCATGCATCGAGCAGGTCTGTGAATGCCATTTCTCCACAGCATTTGCTCACTGATGTCTCTGTTACATTTTGAGAATTCTCAGAATATTTCAAACATTTTCATTATTATTACGTTTGTTATGGTGATCAGTGGTCAGCAATTGTGACTCTCTGAGAGCTCAGATGATAGCATTTTTTTTAGCCCCAAAGCATGATTTAATTAAGGTATGTACATCATTTTTCAAAGAGATAATGCCATAGCTCACTTCACAGACTACAGTGTAGTGCAAAGCTAACTTTTATAGACCCTGGGAAACCCAAAAGTCATGTGGCTTGCTAGATTGCTGTATTTGCTTTATCGTAATGGCCTGAAAAAAGATCCACAAGATCTTTGAGGTATGCCTGTAATATGTTTTTACTTCTTAATTTGAAGAGGAAATATTTTGAAGTTGCTTCTTTCTTTTCTTTTTCTCAGAGCCACCAACCCATCTTTTAAAGAAGTACTGTCACGAATTGAGTCCCAAGAAGACTGTAGGAACTTACCCATGATCTCCTTCCTCATTCTCCCCATGCAGAGGGTGACTCGCCTGCCCCTGCTGATGGACGTAAGACATGCCCTAGTGGCCGTTTCCTCTGTGGGTAGTGGTGCTGTTATAAATCTGATCAAGAGGAGTATGCTGATTTCATGTAAATCAATGTACTATATAGCCCTTCTATAAAATCCTCCAACTAAAGTCAGAAGGGGCCGTTCGGTTGGAAAGTCTCACTTGCATCTAATTTTGTTGGAAATTATCTTCAATTTAGGCTTGGGTAGTCACTCTGAGGAATTCAGATTACATCACTAACTCAACATTTTTTGAAATGGAAAAAAATACTGGTTTATTGATGACAAGGGGCTTGGATTCCATTTCCAGCTGAACCATTAGGCCTGTGACCTTGGGGAAGTCACTTAATGTCTTCTTCAGGCCTCAGTTTCCTCAGCTTAATCACTATGATCCCTTCCATGTAGTGTTTCAAGATGCTGAGGCACTTCCGCTTTACACGGGAAGGAGACACACTCTATGGCACTAGAAGGCACGAACTTGCTCCCATTTTGTATTGCAAAAAAACGGGTGAGGAAGGTCAGCATCCTTTTTATTTTAGGGGACATTCGTGAAGAAAACAAGGATTTAATTTTGAATGGTGGCAAGAAGTGGCTGGGAGAAGCAGTCGAGGTTATCCGGTAGGAGGTGCAGGGAGGAGGACAGCGAGGTGTCCAGTAGGGGGCGCCCCCGCACGCTGGCCGAGGTGGAACCACAGCGATGACAGAAGAACCAGGTGGCCCCACCCAGCTCCCAACCCGCTAGTGGACCAAATCGCGTCTTTGTGATCCAATTAAAATATTTTGGTGTAGTTTTGCCTTAAAATTGGATCATAATATTCATGTGAGTTTTAAAACCCTTGATTTTTTGACGCGTCAAAACACAGGATAGAAATGTCGCCCAAAACTATGATTGAGTCAGGTAACAAAATAAATTACATTTTCCATATTCCGTCCCAAATTCAAAGAGATACTCTAAAAGCACAGATGTTTTTCAGTGAGTCAAAGCATGTGATCAGTCACTTTGTGGGCTGCGCTGCATTGTTGGGGGAGGGTTTTGGTAGTTGTTTCCCAATTCTTCAACACCTTACTGCTCTCCAGCTTCACCTCGGTTGACTACCTTCCTATACCCTTCCCTTAGGATTTAGGAACTTTTCTCCTTGTAAATATCTGGAGCCTTGCAGAACTCAAAAATGTAGCGCTCTCTCTCTTTCTCTCTCTCTCTCTCTCTCTCTTTCTCTCTCTCTTTGAGATCAATATTTCAGTATTTATCACATCTAAGGATAGAATGCAGCCAGGTTATCAGAACCAAATTTCGCTTAAAAAAGACTTATTTTTAGATTCCATCCACACTTGTTCCCTGACTTTTCTGCTCTGCGTCTTTGTTCACGTCACTATTGGCTGCCACTTCTCAGCCTCCCAACACCAGCCAGCCTATCTTCCAAGCACTGGCTCCAATGCTCCTCACTAGAGCCCTTTGGAGCAGATCTGTCTTGCTCCCCATGAGCACCCACAGCACTTTGAGAGAAGGGACTCTGACGTGTCTAAACTTGGTGTCTTAGGAGTCCTGTGTAAGGACAGGACTAAGAAAGATCTGGACACAGAATCTGGCCCTTCTGCTTACTGTGTGATCCCAGGCCGACTGTCTAATTTCATCTGAAGCGTAAGCGTAATATGTACTTGGAGGATTGGCATGAAAACAAATGAAGAAATAAGTGTTAAGCCTGACAATAATAGACACTAGGTGTTTCTTAATTTTTTTTTAATGCTTATATTTTGAGAGAAAGGGGCAGAGAGAGACAGAGAGAAAGAGACAGAATCTGAAGTAGGCTCCAGGCTCTGAGAGGTCAGCACAGTGTCTGACACAGGGCTTGAACCCACGAACTGTGAGATCATGACCTGAGCTGAAGTCAGTCGTTCAACCAACTGAGCCACCCAGGTGCCCCGAAACTCCGTGTTTCTTGAGTAATTTAATATATATATAATACATATACATTATATATAATACATAATACATATACATTATATATAATACATACAATACATATACATTATATATAATACATATAATACATATACATTATATATAATACATATAATACATATACATTATATATAATACATATAATACATATACATTATGTATAATACATATAATACATATACATTATGTATAATACATATAATACATATACATTATGTATAATACATATAATACATATACATTATGTATACAATACATATACATTATATATAATATATACAATACATATACATTATATATATAATATATACATTATATATAGTATATAGGCTTGTCCTGAGTTATGTAAAAGTTGTGAACTTTGCAGAGATATATTCAAGGAGCAGCTATTGTACTTTGTTCTATAAGATTTTTTCAGAAGTAAAAAGTCATTTAAAAAGAATTTATTTCATATGATTTCTCACTCTTTCATAACCATTTGAAACTTTGATCCATCAAGAGAAATATTTCAAATTTTGCTATTGTATAAAATGAGAAATGGGTGCTTTTAAATGCAATGTTTCCTGCAGTGTTACAAATTTTCAGAGTTCTTTTTCTTCTGAAAATGTCTTTTAGCCATATTTCTTTAGATTCTGTATATGGCATGATCTCCCAGCCTTCTATGTTTTCTCTGTTTAATTGTGAGAAAACTGACTGAGTAGGTGAGGATTCAGAATCTAACATGCCGTATTGTACCATGTTGGAGGGTAATGCCATGATTGTCCAGGGAGCCCAAAACTTTTTGTGTCATAGACCTTTTGAGATTATGCGTAAAGCTATAGTACTTCTCCCTAGAAAATTCAGTAGTCACAAAATTTTACATAAAGTTCAAGTGTGCAGAGATACTTCAGGACTCAGGATGCCTGCTTTAGGGGCGGTATTTTATTACTGCTTCTGTACACGTTAGTGGGTCTTGAAGTTGATTTTTGAATCACGAGTTGTGTTTATTTTTAAAAAAATGAAATGGAATAGAATGCGTGGTACGTGATATACACGGATCATAATGTCATTATATGTTATTTCAAATAAAACCTATCTTCATCTTTGTGTATGTGTGTACTGGTTGCTAATGTATAAATGTATTCATTACAGTGGGTCACAGTCAAAAACAATTGAGAACCATTAACATAAACCCACAGATGGCGCACCCCCTGCTTCTCACATAGGCACAGACAACAATCCTGACACCTGACTTTCGGATTTGTAAGCCTAGCACTACCCCACTTTCCAGGGACCAGTGGGTTGCTAGTTTCCAACTTACCGTCTGCTTCTGTTTGGTGCCTCTTGCCCTAATAGTTTCCTACATGTGAAAATCTGGCCACCCTGGCAGAATCTAAATCTTGAAGCATTGTCTCTTCCATTTTAATTCATTAGGAGTGTTAGTTAAACTTGTTAATTGAGATGAACATTTTTAACAATTAAAAGGGTTTCATTGGCTTTGAATGGATATGATCTCAAAACCATTTGTAATTCTGTTTACCTTGAAATGGCCCTCCTTGAAGTCAATTGTAGCATCACAAAAACAACATGTAAATGCATCAAGAGAAAATCCAGCAGCTTGTTTTTCTTGATCTTTTTATTCAATTGTATTATCTGCATAGTTACCGTAATGATGATGATGACGGTAATAACTAGCATGATTTTATCATTCACTGAGGGCCTACCATATGCCAGGTGCTCATAAAGAACTTTACATATATTAGCATTTAATCCTGGCAGCAGCTTTGCAACGTATTTGGCATTATCCCCATTTTACAGATGAGGAAATTGAAGCTTATAGAGACCAGGTAGGTGAATTGCCCAAAGTCAAATAACTAGTAAGGGACAGAACTTGTATTTGAAACTCGGTTCATCTGCCTCTGGAGTCTATTTTCATATTGAATCATTCCCTGGATTTACTTGGATCCTGTGCATCTAACGACTATTTCCTAGTTTTGTAAGTGGATTGTTACTTCCTTTTCATATTCACCCATAATGTTGTGGTTCAGCATTGTTAAGTTTGCTATGAGTAAGAAGATGTCGCTGGGCTTTGATTTTGTTTTTCTTTTACTTCACTGCAGACTATCTGTCAGAAAACACCTAAGGACTCTCCGAAGTATGAAGTCTGCAAAAGAGCCTTAAAGGAAGTGAGCAAGGTAACTGTGGAACAGCTTGCTCGTCACACAGTAAACCATTCAACACCTTGGAGGAGTTTGTGTCAGGTTTTGATGCTGAATACTGGTAGAGGCTCAAAGCCATTTGCACAGCATTCTCTAGGTAGCTGAAAAATGAAATGAAATTAGTATTTTGACTGTTTCAGACAGTCTTGCCAGTAGTCTTTCAGTGTCTGAATAGTTGTTGATTCAGTCTCTCATTAAATAGCTATTTCCTGAGTATCAGCTATGGTGCCCCTGAAAATACAGTGATGCATACATTAGACAGTTGTGGTTGATGCCATCATGGAATGTGCTGTGTAAAGGGGAAGGCGGATGTTAAATAAGAATTTTAATAAAGGATGGTGAGTGGCACGATAGGGAAGAACATAGTGATGTTTAAGCTGAAACCTAAAGCAAGCTTAAATCTGAACCAGGGCTTGGAGGGAAAGAGAATGTCTTGGGTATGTGTAGAGACCCAACAGCGAGAAAGTTTTTGGAGGATTTTAAAAACTGGAATGTTCTTTGTGTGGCTATGAAGTCCAATCTAGGAAAGAATACCGAGGAGCCTTGTTAGGGAAGTGTGGACCTTCTCTTTAGATGATATAGAAGCTATAAATTCATGCATTGTGGAGGTGACAATGGGGATGGGACCAGTTTTGAGGCTTTTGTATTTGAGTAGGCTAGAGGTGACAGTGGGCTTTATGGATATGATAGGAAGGTGGAGAGAAGCAGTATGTAATAGAATAGTGGGAAGGTAGCACAGAGATGGATTGGGTGAGTGTATTTGGAATCAGAAGTCAAGGAGTATGGTCCCTGGCTTGAGCAACTCCATGATGCTCTTAATTACCTTTACAATAGAAACATGGGAAGAAGCTGATGACTTCCATCTTGGACAGTTTATAATAGAGGCTCTTACAGAATATCCAAGTTGGCTTGAATAGTTGGAGAGACTGGAAGTCTCCCAGGTTTGGGAATCATGGGCATAGGATGCGTTCCGAAGCTGGGAGAGAGGATGAGATTACCCAGGAAGAGTGTGTAGAGTAAGAAGAGTAGTGAGTTTGAGGCACAACCACGAAGGACTCCAACATTCATCTTGTTGAGGGAAAAGTTACCCGCAGAGGATACTTAAAAAATAAACCATACCAAAGAAGAAGGAAAACCAGAATGGCCTGGCAAATGGCAGATGATTTGGTAGAAGGAAGGTGAGCAATTCTGAGTGCTCCTGAAGGATACAGTGAATAATGAGTGAGGCTTCATGGGTTTACCATCAGGTGGGTTGTGTCCTCGCAGTGGTGGGTGTGGAGGCCAGATTGCAGTATGTTGAGGAATGAGGGGAGGCATGGCTACACGGCCAGCCAGCAAGTGTAGCAGACTGTTTCAACACTGCGGCTGCCAGTGGAAAGAGATCTGTAGCTGAAAGAGAAGTGTGGGAAGTGTCTCAGTTTGTTTGCTTAAAGATTAAAAAATCTGTGGGTACATTTAAATGCCTATAGGAATGTCTAGCTGAGAGAAAGCTGTAGAAGGTATAAGAGTCAATGAGGATACCGTATGAGGTAGGCAGAGGGGCAGAGATCATGGTGGCGTCAGAAGCTTCCTGAACCATTGCAGCTACCATATCACCTTAGAGTCTGGTACACTTTTGCACTATGTTACTGTGAGGTAAACTTCATGGTTTCTTTTAATCAGGTTTAAGCTGGCTCATGACTGTAGTACCTACAAAATCATGGGCTTGGTGAGCTAACTTATTTTTCTAACATCCATTTTTTATTTTATTTATTTTATTTTATTTTTATTTTATTTTATTTTTAATGTTCATTTTTGAGAGAGAGAGAAAGACAGAGCATGAGCAGGGGAGGGGCAGAGAGAGAGAATGTGAAGCAAGTTCCAGGCTCTGAGCTGTCAGCACAGAGCCTGACGCAGGGCTCGAACTCATGAACCATGAGATCATGACCTGAGCTGAAGTTCAATGCTCAACTGATGGAGCCACCCAGGCACCCCAACATCCATTTTATTTTAAAAGTAAGTTTATCTGTGCCTTAGTCCATTCAGGCTGCAATAACAAGATACCACAGACTGGATGACTTATAAACAACAGACATTTATTTCTCACAGTTCTGGAGGTTTTTGTTTTTGTTTTTGTTTGGATTTTTTTTAATGTTTATTCAATTTTGCAAGAGAGAGACAGTTTGTGAGCAGGGGAGGAGCAGAGAGAGAGAGGGAGACACAGAAACTGAAGCAGGCTCCAGGCTCTGAGCTGTCAGCACAGAGCCCAGTGCGGGGCTTGAACCCACGAACTGTGAAGATTATTACCTGAGCCAAAGTCAAACGCTTAACCGACTGAGCCACCCAGGCGCCCCCAGTTCTGGAGGTTTGAAGAGTCCAAGATCAAGGTGCCAGCTTGGTTGGGTGAGGGTGCTCTTCTGAGTGGCAGATTTCTCCCTGTAGCCTTACATGGTCAAAGGGGCTACAGGATTAATAGAGCCTCTTTTTTAAGAACACTAAGCCCATTCATGAGGACTCTACCCTTATGACTTTTTTTTTAATGTTAATTTTTTACTTATTTTTGAGAAAGAGAGAGAGTGTGCAAGCAGGGGAGGGGCAAAGAGAAAGGGAGACAGAAGATCCAAAGCAGGCTCTGAGCTGCCTGCCAGTGCAGAGCCTGATACGAGAGCCTTAACTCACGGGCCATAAGATCATGACCTGGGCTGAAGTCAGACACTCAACCAACTGAGCTACCCAGGTACCCCCTCAACCCTCATGACTTTTAAAGCACCTCCCGGAGGCCCCACTTCCCCATAACATCCCCTTTGGGGGCTAGGAGTTCACCATATGAGCTTGGAGGGCTATAGAAATTCAAACCATAACCATCTATCAACCACTTAAATTCATCTCTTGCCCTATCGGTGGCCTGCACATCCCATTTTAGGAAACACCAAGTGAAGAAACTTAGCCTGACACGTGTGAAGTTACCTAAGGTCCTCTTGCCCACAGGCCTCTCCTTTAGGACCCCACATCCAGTGCTGCCTCCTTGGAGGCAGTAGGGGAGGGTCATTAGGCGGAGCTACTAGGGAAGTTCCAGCCTTGGACTTGAAAGACATTTTGTCAAATTTTATTTGGTGGTTACTAAGAAGTTTAAAAAAAAAATTCACGCAGAAGAGAAAAGAGGAAGGCAGTAGTAATGGTTGAATTAGGAATGATATTTAGTGTTTCCAAGAATTTCACATCCCAGTTACAGTCAGCCACAACATTCCTTCAGGTGTCTCTTGTTTACTGGATTTGACACTGGCATTTGTAGCAAAGGCTGGCAAAAATGTAATGGATCAGTACATTGCCTTAATCTGATACTATTGGCATACAAAAGGCACTCTGTGAAGAAATGCTGTTTAGTGACTTGCATTTCTCTCGAGCACAAGTTAGGAGCATTGGATTTATTGCCCTAGTCTCCTAGTGCTGTATGGGAGCT
This sequence comes from Hyaena hyaena, assembly GCF_003009895.1. NCBI lineage: Eukaryota > Metazoa > Chordata > Mammalia > Carnivora > Hyaenidae > Hyaena > Hyaena hyaena. Next base: position 393,029 of record NW_024081340.1, read on the forward strand.
AAAACCACTAATATGGTCAGCTCAGGAATTAATCTTCTTATGCATTTGTTTAGGCTATTGATGAGGTTTCATAGATTCTAGGAAACAGTATTTTCAACAAAAAGATTGTACATATATAGCATAGAGCATTTATTGTTCAAAATTAAAATGCAGGGGGCACCTGGGTGTATCAGTCAGTTAAGCATCCAACTTCAGCTCAGGTCATAATCTCATGGTTCATGAATTCGAGCCCCATGTCAGGCTCTGTGCTGACAGCTCGGAACCTGGAGCCTGCTTCGGATTCTGTGTTTCCCTCTCTCTCTACCCCTACCCTGCTCGCATACTCTCTCTGTCTCTCTCAAAAATAAACATTAATTAAAAAAAAAAATTAAAATGCAGAATTTCTCTTGTTTGCTTTATCTGAAAAAGAAAGAAATTGGGATTTCCCAGTATTAGAGGGTGAAATTCAGTATATCAAGGTCCAAGTTTTTAGAATCAGACTCTGTGGAAGGCTCCTGGGCAAGTGTCTTTAGATAGTTATTTGTTCTTGGAAAACATGAGTAATATCTTTTCTGGTGATTAAAATGCTAAATGAAGTTTTTGGTTTTTGTTTTTTTTTACCACAGTGTGAATAATGTCATTGAAATTCTTCATACATGTTGCTGGAATGAGAGTTAGAGCTTAACTACATTTGGGGCTTTGGAAAGTCTTATTGACCTAGTTGAACAACTCAAAAGCAAGAAAGGTGTTTCTACTAAATAATGATTTGTATACTTCTGATTTTCTGTTCACATGATGGGGTAGGGAGGGCGATTTCCAGGGACTGAAATTCAGCTGGTGCAGAGTGGTGTCTGGTGTTTAAGGAGTAGTGGTCAAGAGATAGTTTCTTAGGCCAGTGAAGACTTTCCTGCTCTTCTCTTCCATTTACTCTCCCACCAAAAAGATTAACTCCATTCAGTCTTACCTCATAAAGATTCTGCTTCTATTTTGAGATACTATTAAGTTTTAAGCTTTTCTCCTAGTGGCAAAACAGCCAAGTCTCTTTAATCTTTTCCTCTAACTTATTGCTTCAACCATTTGCAGAAACGTAGATGTATCTATCTGTTAATATGGAAAGATCCCTAAGCTATATTGTTATGAGAGGAACATTAAGCTGCAGAACATTACAAATGGCGTGATGACATCTAGATAATAAAGGGTGTTGATACACATGTGTATGTTACTGGTATGTAGAAATAGTCCCATAATCATACACCTCAAACTTTGAACTGTGTGGAAGGGAGGGATTCATAAGGTTTCTGTTTTCACTTTTAAGTACTGCTCTGTAAGAATGTGTTTAAGGTTTACAAAGGTATATGCTTAAAATAAACTAGTATATTATAGAAAATCTAGAAAATTTGGAAAATCTAAGAGAGCGAAAATAAAATATATCAGTAATTTTATCGAAGGTAATGACTGTTGTCATTCTATTACACATCCTTCCTATTGGATGTCTGTTCCAATACCAGCATATGGTATAAATATATGCTGAAAAATATATTCATATGGTACCTATTTTACTGTTCTACAGTGTACTGCCTGGAACATTGTCTTGCATCAATGATTGTGCTCATCTGATTATTTCTAAAGATAAATTTCTAGAATTGGGTTTATTGGAACAAAATGTAGGCATTTTTTAAAAGCCCCTAAGGGCCTTCATAAAAAGTTGTTCCCATGTCCCTGGCCACCGTAAATAAATATCAGTCTTACTGCACACTTCTCAGCATCAAATATTCTTTTAATCTTTGTGCATTTGATAGATTAAAAATATTTTATATTCTTTTTTTATAGTTTTTATTTATTTTTGAAACAGAGAGAAACAGAGCATGAGCAGGGGAGGGGCAGAGAGAGAGGGAGACACAGAATCTGAAATGGGCTCCAGACTCTGAGTTGCCAGCACAGAACCCGATGTGGGGCCCGAACCCACAGACCACGAAATCTTGACCTGAGCCGAAGTCGGACGCTTAACCGACTGAGCTACTCAGGTGCCCCAAAAATATTTTATTTTCAAATTATATTTCTTTATTAGAGTGTTTGAGCTTTTTATAAAAAAATAAATTTGACCTAAAAAAATTAATGAGTTAAATTTAATAAAGCTTTAACAACTGCTGAAGGAAGGCATGACTTTAATATACTGAGCTTGATTTTAATAAAAACACCAGAGCACACGTATTCGAATTAGCATCTGTTCCTTTGAAATAGTCCTTAAAATGGCTCTACTGACGAGACCTGTTGGTTAAGACAGTTTGGGAACTTTTTTGATTTTAATATGCCTTCTGTAACATTGTTTTCTGACATGGTGGCTGACTCCCATCTTTTGCTGAGGGAGTCAGTATTTGAAAGTTAGGAAATTGGGGTGCCTGGGTGGCTCAGCTGGTTGGGTGGCCGACTTCAGCTCAGGTCATGATCTCACAGTTCGTGGGTTCGAGCCCCGCATCGGGCTCTGTGCTGACAGCTAGCTCAGTGCCTGGAGCCTGTTTCAGATTCTGTGTCTCTCTCTATCTCTGACCTTCCCTTTCTCACACTGTCTCTCTCAGAAATAAATAAAAACGTTTAAAAATTTAAAAAAAAGTTAGGAAATAAGATGATAACCCGAACTTAATAATCCCACTTCCCCTCTATTTAATCTAATTAATTTATTTAGTTACTTTTATAAAGTAGACTTTATATTCTTTAAAAATTTTTTTTAAATGTCTACTTATTTTTTGAGAGAGAGGGAGAGACTGCATGAGTGGGGAAGGGACAGAGAGAGGGAGACACAGAATCCGAAGCAGGCTCCAGGCTCTGAACTGTCAGCATAGAGCCTGACATGGGGCTTGAACCCACGAACCGTGAGATCATGACCTAAGCTGAAGTCTGATGCTCAACTGACTGAGCCACCCAGGCGCCCCACAGCTCTCATTTTAAAACAGGATTACTATAAAGAAGCTGCTCCCTTCTCCCACCTGCCTTTTATTTAAGTGACTTATAAGCTGTCTCTGAAGGCAGTTTGTTAGGTAGAAGCATTTGCTGCGTGTTCCTTGGATTTTCAGGTGCCGGACTGTGGCACTGGGCTTACAAATAATGGAGATTTCACAATCTCTGCTTTCCATTCTTTTTGGAGAAGAAATGCCCCAGATAAATCCTGAAAGGCAGGTAGGGGGGTATAAATCTAGTAGATAAGAAGGAGTTGATTGGACAGAGTGGGGTGAAGGCTGTTCAGGCCGAGGGAAACACATGCAAAAGTGCAAAGGCAAGGTACAACATAGTACTTTGTCTAGAAACTTTACAGGGCTGAGGCCCAAAATAAGAGCAGTGACCGACGTGGGGTCAATGAGCGGTTGCCAGATCATGGTTTTGCTAAGACCTAATTCTGATAACTGAGGGGAGTCTTCTAAGGCTTTTGAGCCAAGGCATTTCGTGATCATATTTGAACCTAGGAAGACTGACAGCAGTATCTGGAGGATGTGTCAGAATAGGGTAGAAGCAAGGGATGGCAGGTCAGTAATCCAGGGAGGAGGGGGTTTGAACCTGAGTTCTGGATGCAAAGCAAAGGGAGGGTTGTGGACTACAGGACAGCAACATGAAGGAGGATTCATGACCGCTTGGAGATGGAGGACAAAGGAGAGGGGGCCGTCTGAGAGCCTTCAGGGCCAGGTTTTTCAGCTGAGGGGAGTGGATGATGGAGGTGATGCTCAGGTTTGGTTATTCTCATTCTGACTTTGAGATGCCTGTGAGTCATCCAAAGAAGAGATGTCTTCTAGTTGGAGGTAGAATGAAGGGGACAGGCCGAGTCTGGGAACGTAGATTTGGGAACTGTGAACCTACTCCACGAGAGAAATGATAATAATGTCTAGGGCCATGGCTGCCTGGTTAGGTTTCACTCTGAGATGTCCTAATCCTTTCAGGATAGTGCAGTTTCACATGGCCCCTAAGCCCAGCCTGGATGTTTTGGGCTTCTAGTTGTGATCAGATATAGCTGTCAGTCTCTGCATCAGTGAACTCTTTAGGTTCAGACCTAAAGATAAGCTGCAGCTGAAGATAAGGGTACCCTCCAAATCTAGAAATCCATTAAGCAATTGTAACTTGTTTAAGCGTCCATCAGTAAGGGATTGAATTAAATACGTTGTGGAAAGCATACAATCACAGCATAAATTGCATCATACCACCCTTGTGCCGCATGCCTGCTAGTAAGTCTTTCTGTTTGCACTTGGAATGCAATCCAGATGCCTTAAGACCTTGTGTGCATTGACCCTGGCCTCTCGTTCCATCCTGTGCCATCTTCCGTGTGTGAATATCTTACACTTTCTCGGGCACACCAGCACTTTGCCATCGTCTGCCCTCTGTTCATGGTGTTCACCCTGCCTAGACTGGTTCTATGATGAGGTCTGGAAGGGTCTCAAGCACAGGAGTTGCTGTCTCCATGGAGAGTGGGGTTCCCCACCCTCCCAGCATGGAGATGTGTCCTTGTTCACCAACCTGGAGCTCTCTGAACTTCGTAGTCTACGTATTTTTATGGAGGCTGCGTTCCATAGGCACAATTGATTACATCATTGGCCATTAGTGGTCAAGCCCATTGCCAGCCCTCCCCCCTCCCCAAAAGTCTGGTGGGGGAGGGTCTGGTAGGGCTGCAAGCTACACATCTCTCTGCAGTAACTTGGTTGGCTCTGCTGGCAGCCAGCCCCTATCCTTGGGGCTTTCTAAAAGCTGCCTCATTAACATAAACTCTGATGTGAAGACCCCCATTTCACCAACATTGCCCTGGAGCTTTGGGGAACTGGAAACAACAGTAAATACTGTAAGTAACAATGGCCCCAGGGCTCTTATAAATGGAAATTACAAGGACTGCAGGGACTCTGTGCTGGGAGCTATGATCCAAGACCAAATAGATCCTTCTTATTATAAGTCACAGGCCCTTATCAGAGGACTTTGAATACATTCATTTTATAGATAATTCAGTAGTTCTAATTATACTGAAGTTTCTATCCTTGAAGAACCACTGACCATTACTTTACACAGAAGGTTTCCCTCTTTCAGCATCCTGTGTACTGGTCCTATGCTTCTACAGATAGAAGTTTGCTTAAAATTTGCCTTTGAAGTTGGTAGTCTGACCCAGCCATTTGGGGGTGGGGGGGGTGGGGTCAGGGGCAGCTTCCCCTGAGGCTACATGAGGTTTCCCTGGTTTCCCTGGCAAAGGAGAAGGGGAGGGAGGGGCAGAGGAAAGGAGCTGAAGGGTCTGAGATCAGACCGTGGGAGAGCCCTCAGAGGACTCCTCCCAGAGACTTTTCAGGAGTTTTTCCCCCCTCTGTCTTCACGTCTTAATACACCACCTCTAACCGGGTACAGTGTCTTAACTGTGTAAAAACTGTGAGTTCTTTAACTGTTAGAAATGAGTCTCTCTGGAGCTTCCAAAGTGCAAATTATTTCCTGCGAGAGATCTGCATTTGAAATTAAGATTTCTCTCCTGACCTCTTAACCCTTCTTATTATTCTGTGTTCCCAGCTGGTTCGACTGTGCAACGAAGGAGCTCGGAAGATGGAAAGGACTGAAATGATGTACACCATTAACTCCCAGTTGGAATTTAAAATTAAGGTATTCTTGTATTTCTCCATAAACAGATTTATTCCTGCTCTTGCCTACATCTTAGGTAGAGAGAGAGGCAGTTGAGGGCAACAGAGTATCTAGGAATTTGCTTTTCAAAGAAGGGCCATAAACTGATGGGAAAGGGATTGGACTGGTGGAGGGAGATGCAGATGTGCCAGGCAGCTCTCCTCTTGCTTTCGGTCACCAGATAAAGTTGCCTTTCTCCAGGCCACAAAGTTACGTGTTATCTAACTAGCACATTCTCTCCCACCCTCCACCCCTCAGGAAGATGCCAAATTTAGGGAAAAAGGTAGTTAAAAAACAGAATTTTAGAAGGGAAAGGTGATTTCTTTAGTAGTCCCCAAGTGTCCGGCCAAACAGTGGTGTCCCATGCATTGGATTACGCGTTCTCCTAAATCAGCTAAGGGCTCTCCTCTTCTAGTCTGCCAAACAAAGGTTGCTAGTGGAAAGTTCTTTTCACATTTGGTTTTCTTCTTCTATAATTCTTTTTGAATATGTGCTCCCTATTACTGCTTGTATGATACTGCTTAGGAGTGGATGACAGGATGAGTGAAAAAGAAAATGACCATTAATGGCAAAACCTTCGCTCTTTGTTGGCTCGCAACTGAGTTCTTAATGGATGTGAGTGCTCATGATTGTGCTTCCCATTTATTTTGTAACTTGTAAATTTAATGGGGCAACTTACCATTGCTGGTCATATTTTTTCATACTAAAAGTGCCCCTAAACTATGAAGTGGAAATACGATGATCATCGTTTCATAGCCTTATGCAGAGAGCAGATTCTCTGCTATTATAGAGAACCACTGACAAGCGTGACTGTATGGTTTTATTTTATAAATGAAGAAAAGAAAGCCCAGAGAATCCTTCATTGTGAACACGACCACTGGGCTAACGGAGGTAGGATCAGAACCAGGGTCAGTATATCCTGAGTTACAGATCAGTGTAAACTCTTTCACTAGAACATCATGGACTATCACTGTTTAGATGTCAGAACATGACCATAATTCTTTTTTTTTAAATGTTTATTTTTGAGAGAGAGAGACAGTGCAAGTGGGGGAGGTGCACAGAAAGAGGGAGACACAGAATCCAAAGCAGGCTCCAGGCTCTGAGCTGTCAGCACAGAGCCTGATGTGGGGCTCAAACTCACCAACCATGAGATCATGACCTGAGCCGAAGTCGGATGCTTAACTGACTGAGCCACCCAGGCGCCCCTCAGTTTGCGCCTCTTAATCCCCTTCTCCTATTTCACCCGCCCTCCTACCTTCCCCTCTGGCAACTACCAGTTTGTTTTCTGTATTTATAAGTCTCTTACTGGTTTTGTTTGTTCACTTTGCTTTTTAGATAGAAATCTTTTTTTTTAATAGTTTATTGTCAAGTTGGTTTCCATATAACACCCAGTGCTCATCCCCACAAGTGCCCTCCTCCATGCCCGTCACCCCCCTCCCCCCCCATCTGCATCAACCCTCAGTTTGTTCTCGGCATTCAAGAGTCTCTCATGGTTTGCCTCTCTCCCTCTCCCCCACTATTTTCCCCCCTTCTCCCCCGTGGTCCTCTGTTAAGTTCCTCCCAATCCTCCTATATGTACAAACATATGATATTTGTCCTTCTCTGCCTGACTTATTTCACTCAGCATAACACCCTCAAGGTCCATCCATGTTGCTACACATGGCCAGATTTCATTGTTTCTCATTGCCATGTAGTATTCCATGGTATAGATAAACCACAACTTGATCCATTCATGAACATGACCATAATCCTTAGAAGAGAAGGTGATATGTACTTGCTAAACACACACAACACACACACACACACACACACACACACACACACTCAGTTATAATACCTTCTACAGAAATTTACAGCAATTTCAAAACACATATGTCCCCCATCCCTCAAAAAGAAACTTGTTTTTTTCCTGTAATTTGTTTTTAAGTATTTTAGAAAATATATCTAGACATCAGAAGTTTTATCCCCTTCTTTTTTTTTTTTTTTAAGTTTATTTATATATTTTGAGATAGAGGGAGTAGGGGAGTGACAGAAAGAGGGGGGCGGAGAGAGAGAATCCCAAGCAAGCTCCATGCTGGAGCCCGATGTGGGGCTCAAACTCACAGACCCTGAAAACATGACCTGAGCTGAAATCAAGAGGCGGATGCTTAGCTGACTGAGCCACCCAGGCACCCCCTCTTCTTTTTAAAGATTATAAATACCTAACCAGTTTGATTTTTAGAGATGATAAATCTTTTCCCTAATCATTTTTTTCTTCACTGAAAATCAGTTGGCTTAAGATAACTTTTTTTAAGTTATTTTTAATGTTTATTTATGTTTCTAGAGAGAGAGACAGAGTATGAGAAGGGGAAGGGCATAGAGAGAGAGGGAGAGGGAGAGACAGAATCAGAAGCAGGCTCCAGACTCCAAGCTGTCAGCACGGAGCCTGATGCAGGGCTCGAACTCATGAACCGTGAGATCATGACCTGAGCTGAAGTCAGACGCTTAACTGACTGAGCCACCCAGGTGTCCCAATTGATGTAAGATACCTCTAAGCTCTATTTCTCTAGAACCCAAAATTAATTTGTTATTGAAAAATGCTTACCTAGGGGTCCTTAAAAATAAATGATTAACATCAATTGAGATCATGAATTGTGGGTTGTTTGTTTTCTTTGGATTCATTGCTCAAAATTATTTGCAAGCCTAAAGGAAGATATTCTATGTATAGATTTATAATGAGGTACTTAATTCAGATCACTTAAAAATACTAATAAAATCTTAGGATCTTATTTCCATAACACTTTATGGCAACAATGGACGTTTTTATTCGATTTCTTTTATGTTTTTTATTTAAAAAATGTTTAATGTTTATTTATTTTGGGGGAGGAGGAGCAAAGAGAGAGGGAGACACAGAATTCCAAGCAGCCTCCAGGCTCTGAGCTGTCAGCACAGAGCCCGACTCGGGCCTCGAACCTGTGAACCACATGATCATGACCTGAGCCGATGTTGGCCACTTTAACCGACAGCCACCCAGGCGCTCCTCAGTTCATTTTAAAGATGAGAAGATAGATATTGGAAGGCGTTCAGTGATTTCTCCAAACGCATACATGTTTCGTCAAATTTTGGGAGCACTTTCTTTGTGGAAGGCAGCGAGAAAACCAAAACACAGTCCCTGCCCTCAGGGACCTAACAGTGGAATAGGTGACTACAGAAGTACAGAGGAGTCAAAAAAGTCTGCAGCTGTCACAGTAGATGGAAGACAGTTGAGACACTCTGTTTTTTATTATTATTTTTATTGTTTCTAGAAGTTAGTGATTCATCACTTACATACAACACCCAGTGCTCATCACAATAAGTGCCCTCCTTAATGCCCATCACTCATTTGGCCCATACCTCTGCCCACCTCCCCTCCAGCAACCCTCAGTCGTTCTTTAGTTAAGGGTCTGTTTTATGGTTTGCCCTCTGCCTGCCTCTCTCTCTCTTTCTTTCTGTTTTTTTTTTTTTGTTTTTTTTTTTTTGAACACTCAATTGGGAAGAGGTGGTCAACCCTACCCTGTAAGGGTAGAGGGGGTGGGGTTCATCACTTACATACAACACCCAGTGCTCATCACAATAAGTGCCCTCCTTAATGCC